>NC_060267.1:103043054-103146934 GCF_021613505.1 Equus quagga | reverse complement strand
GGCCCGCTTCTACTTTCACCTGGGAGGAGCCAGTGGGCTCCCCGGGGGAGTCAGGCAGCGATGACTCCAAGGTGACAGAGCCAGTATTGGGGGCATCCATGGCGTGTGGCATGGGAGGTGCTCAGACACGGCCTGACCGGCGCCAGGCACTGTGCTAACACTTTGCATGTGTCGACTCACTTCGTCCTCACACCCGCCCTCCAAGGCTGGTCCTGTTAGCCCGTCTTCCAGATTCAGAGCCTGAGGCCCCCCAGGTGAGGCCCCGACGGGCACAGCTCATGAGGAGCAGAGCTTCGGCGAGTGAAAGGCCCCAGCCCTCCCCAGCCCCAGCCAGGTTTGGCCTCTCAGAATGGGTGGGAGGCTCCCGTCAGACACCCAGCTGCCACATGGTGCCCCGGAGCCCTTGCTCTGAGGCCTGACGTCACTGGTTCCCACCTGGCCAGGAAGGAAGGACAGACAGACAGGGGATTTCTCTGTGCCCCACCGCAGGCAGGAAAGGCCAGGCCAGGCAGTCCCCGGCTTCCCTTACCCCAACACCCTTGCCTTCCTGCCGTCAGCATTTGCCTGCCTTTTTCCAACCCCCTCCAGCCCGCTTCGATGGCCAGGCGTGTTCAGCTGCAGGAAGTCAGAGGCTCTGCCCCCTCCCCGCGGCGGGGGCCCCTCAGGGGACAGCCCCATAGGGCTAATGCCCCCACCTCCTTCTCCGGGTGGGGAGGACTCATCTTGTGCACCCTGGGAGCCCTGGGGAGCCCAGCAGCAGAGCCCCTCACCGGACCCCTCCTCAGAGCCCTCCCTATCAGCCCATCTGTCTGTCCCCCTCCAGCCTTATCTTTCTCTAGCCTTCCCCCATCTCTGTTTTTATCCGTCTTTTTGCTCCTCCCAGTTTCCCTCTCTCTTTGTCTCTCTCTCCCGCAGTCTCTTCCCACCTTCTCTCTTTCCACTCCCTGTCTCTTTGTATGTATGTCTCTCTCTCTCTGTGCCTCTGTTTCTCTCTGTCTCTCTCCCTATCCCCCACCCCACTCTCCCCTCCTAGCTTCCTTCCTGTCTCCGGGCTCATCTTGCCGCATCCTGCAGCTCCCCCCACTGAACCTTGAGGATAATGCTCTGTGTCATCACAGCTCAGCCTGGTGCACAGTGGATGGTTCCAGCACTTTGGACAAAACTACTTTCCTAGCTGAGGGCTGGACTCAGGAGCTGCCCCGGCTTGGGGACATGCAGGGCTAGTTTAGACTGCAGGGGGCACGGCCAGGGTCCAAGTATCCTGATTTAAGCTGGAGGTAGAAGTGCTGTGTGGCCTAGGGCAAGGCACTCGCCTTCTCTGAGCCTCAGTTTTCTCATCTGTAGAACAAGGACAATCATAATAGCACACTGGGCCCTGGGAGGTTGTGAGAATGGAAGAACATAATATACCAGAAAGCATAGTGGCCAGACACATCACAGGCACTGGGCAAAGGCCAGCTTCTCTCCCCTTACATTGAGTAGTGGCCCACCAGGACCCACTTCCCTGTCATGAGCACTCATGGTGGCTGGCAGAGCCACTGTCCACCGAGGGCTAAGTGCTGCACCCAGCACTGCCTTGCACAGTCTCATGCCATCCTCACAAGCCTGGGATCATTGGACCCATTTCACAGATGGAGAAACTGAGGGGCGTTAGCAAGGTGAGGATTTGAACCTGCCTGTCTTCAGGTCCTCTTTTCCTCCCCTGCACCCATTAGCTGGGAGCTCCTTCAGGCCAGGGCGGGTCTGAGGGCAGCTATGCTGTACCCCTAGCTGTGCGGAAGAGGTGTTGGTGACTACTGGCGGAAGGAAGGAACGAACTAACGGACTTGCATCTTCCCCGGCCTTGCTCAGATGCTGTGGGGTGTCCTCCCAGAAGGGACTTTAGAGGGAACCAAGGGGAGAGTGATGGTCCCTGGGAGGGGCTGGTTAGGTGGCTCCCAGAATTAACTAACTCTGAGTTAACTAACCCAGGTTAACTACCAGCTGACCCTGTGATTTGGGCCCTTCTCGCTTTTGTTCACACCTTCTGACTGTATCGAGGAGAAGGTCTCGGTTTGGGGCTGACGTGTCTTTAATGCCCCTGTAACATTTGTCATTGTCCATTTTTAATAGTGAGACGGCGAGAAGGTCTCAAGCTCTGCACTGTAGACGTCGGCATTCTAGAAAGCACTTATAGTTCCTTGTTTTCTTTATAACATTTGCAGTCATTTTCTAGTTTTGGCAGGTGACACTGGTTTTCCAGGTACAATAATGGTGTAAAGCTTGTTTGATAAATGCACTTATTGAAGTTTTTAAAACATGGGTGAAGGACAAATATGAAGTAGGTCATACTCCAGGTGGTACTAAATGCCCGAAACTTGGGAAATGTTGACCTAGACAGACAGTGCCTTGTCAATGAGGACACGGCGGCCCCGGAGGGCAAGTCCTTGCCTGGGCACCCGTGGCCAGTGGTCAGGCTGGCGGGAGGAGGCAAGCCCGGCCTCCCACCCCAGCCTGGGCGGCCCACCCCCCCGTCCGGCCCAGTGGTCTGGCCGCCCAGGGCGGAGCCGGGAGGAGGAGGAAATGTTTTCCTTCTTCAATTGGAAAAAATAACAGTGGGGCCAAGGCTGTGCTGGGGGAGGGGCTCCTGGCCTCGCGTCCCTTGGGCAGGAAACGCTCCTGACACGCTGACCGCTCCAAGCGCCACCTTGGTGACAGGAAGGTGCTGGAAACAGAATCCTCTGGGCAGCCCAGCACGCCTGGCACGGGCCTAGATGGTGCCAGGAGCCATCACTGCGGCTTCTCGGGGGCTTCACACGTCTCTTTTCCTCCTGGGAGCAACCCTGAGAGGTGGTCTTAGCATCCGCGTGTCACAGATCGGGACACCGAGGGTCAGGGAGGTGCCATCACTTGCCTACAGCCACACGGTTCGCTGGCCTCCACGCCCTGCTCTTGGCCACTGCGTCCTTGGAGTATGAAACGACCCTTGCGTTCCAGGCCCAACTCTGCCTCTCACCACCCGTGTGGCCTCGGTGGCACCACCCCTCTTCGAGCCTCAGTTTCCTTGTCTGGAAGAGGGGAGTGTAACCTCATAGCTGCTGTGAGGATGGAAAACATCCGTGTGTCAAAGCGCCCGGCACTTCAGGAAGTGTGGTATCCACTGAGCTTCCAGCTCTGAAACACAGGGTCCTGCGCCCAGGCTGCTCAAATCGATCATCTGTACCCCCCACTCAGGAGAGCCCCCGACCCAGCTGATGATACATCCTCACAGCAGCTGCCACTGAGGCACGTTGTCGAGACCTGTGCCAGTAAGGGCTCAGATGCATGAGATCATCTAATTTAATTAACCCTCCATCAGGTCTTCTCTTAAATGTGGGTGCCAAGGCTCAGAGAGGCCTAGAGGCCTGCCCAAGGTCACACAGCAAATAGGTGGCCCGAAGTGATCCCTGCCCCCTCTCTAGCCTGCCTTGCCTTTCCACACGGGATCTCCTGTCATTGCTACCATGTCCCACTGGAGTGGCCCAGGAAGGGCTGGGGTGACCCTCAGGTGGCAGCACTGACAGGAGACACAGCACCCATCGTGCTAATGTGTTTAAGTTACAGACAATTGGTGCTGCTGGCACGACTCTGGTGGCGTTTCCCCATTGCTGATGCCATGGAGAACTAGAGGGTTTTGCCCCTTCAGAGTCCTGGAGTGGTCCCCCACCCCGACCTCCGCTGGATGCCCCCCTGTGAGTGGGATCAGGGTGGTGCCTTCTCAGTTTGGTTTCAGGGCTCAGGCGGGTGGCCAGCCCTTGCCTGTGGAGACGAGCGCCCGCTCATTTCTGCCTGTCTGTCTCCCATGGGACTGGAGGAAATGGTTCTCATTCCTTCGTGTGAAGGACGCCCTCTCCCTCTCCCCATTCTGGGCACATCATTGCCCTCTGTGGTGGGGATGCACAGGCCTGGGTGGGGACCCTGAGCCCCCGTGCACCCATCCCGGGCGCCTGGCTTGCGAGCCCCCCACGTGGCCCCTTTGTGCTCTGTGAGCCGGATAATGGGCGGCATTCTCAGACGTCCAGTCATGGGTCTGGGCCCTTGAAAGGACCCTGGCAGCTCCACACTGAGGCCTCTGTCCAGCCGCAGCGGCGGAGGGGCAGGGCCGCCCCGGGGGCCCCCACCCACATTCCCAGGCTGCCACATTCTCCCGGGGACAGCCGCCCAGAGCAGGCTGAGGGGCAGGCAATCCCTGAGTAGAGAGTGGGTGCTCCACAAATGTGTCCCCCATGACAGGAGCCACAGGGAGGCAGGGGGAGTCCAGAGCTGAGGAGGACGGGGAATCACGTGGGCTGAGCACCTACTGTACGCTAGACATCTCCCAGCCAATTGTGCAAAAACCCCCAAAGGTCCGTGCTGTTGATCCCATTTGATGGATGAGTAAACTGAAGCTCAGAGGGGCGAGGCAACGGTCCTGGATTGAACCCAGGTCTGTCTGGCCATGCTCATTCCAACAGATGTTGAGTGAGCACCTACTGTGTGCTCTGGGGACACAGCAGTGACCATGGCCTGGTGCAGCAGGGCTGAGGGGATACATAGAGGAGCATTTAGACAACCCGCTGATGGGAGCAAGCAGGGCAGGCTTCCCAGGGGAAGTGGCGCCTGAGCCAGGTTTACAGAGCACCCACATGATGATTGAGTATCCAACATGAATTTGATCTTATCTTCACATGACAGCGACTGTGAAGCCTGTTTACAGAGGGGAGACTGAGGCTCAGAGAGGGAAAGTGACCTGCTTGTGTCCGCCCAGCTGCTCCAGATAGAGCTGGAATTTTCGCCTGGGTCTGGCCGTTCCTTCTTCTCCAGGAGCAGGGCCCGGGGAGGGTCAGTGAGACCCCAGTCAGGGCTGCGGAGTCGTCCTCCTCTGGTCCTGGGGCCTGGGTTTGCATCCCAGGCCTCTGCTTCCTGCCTGTGGGACCCGGACGAGGCCTTTCCTCTCTGGATCTCAGTTCCCGCTCTGTGCAGTGAGTCCAGGAGTCCGTGTCTCTCCAGGCTCGGGCATCCGACGAGAGAAGCCCCACAGAGCGTTTAGCCAGCACCTGGCCCGTGGTCAGTGCCCAGTCACGACAGTTGTTATTAATTCTTCCGTGGGAGGAGGTGTTGCTGCTCCTACCGTCCCCAGCTCTGACTCCTGGAAAGCCCTGCGCTGCCGGCGGCCTGGATGGAGCTCAGGGCTGCATGCCCACAACGACACAACGGGTGCTCTTTTCCTGCCCCGTCCCCCTCCCGCCTGCAGCCAGGGCCTCATCGCAAGACCCTTCTGCCGCCTGCAGATGACGCCCTCCCCTGGGCCTCAGGTTCCTCTTCTGTAAAGTGGGACGCTGTATCTCTCCCCCGACAGAGGTAGCCCACGTGGCGTTTGGTCTGTGCTCGGGGCAGGAGCTGGGCCTTCCCTCAGTGGCTCCCTGGGGTCTGGCACTCACTGGGTGCTCCTGCAGATGCCTCGGCCTCCCCAGTGCCCCCGGGGGAACAAACCAGCACAACACCTGTACTGCCACAGCCCTGCTTTGGCTGGGCCTAGTTCTAAGCAGCTTGCATGTTTTAATTTATTTAAACTTTACCACAATCCCGTAAAGAAGGTGCCATTATCATAACCTCTTATGAGGCACAAGGCAGTGCAGTGACTTGCCTGAGGTCACCAGCCGGTACATGGTGGAGCCTGGATTCCAGAGTCCTTGTTCTTGGTAAACTTGAGTCTCCATAGCCCCTGCCCCATTGCCCAGGCCCCAGTGCCAATGGGCCCAGTGGGTTCTCTAAGCCTCAGCCTGGCACAGATGCCCGCTTCAGACCTGGTCCCACCCCATGAGGTTTCCTTTATGCCCCGGTAAACTTCTGAGAACTTTTTCCCCACCTTTGATGCTCCCTGGGAGACTCCGGAAGGGATGAAGCCATTCCCAGAAGTATCTGAGCTGCTGGCGAACAGGCGGGAAGGGGTTGAAATCCAGGGCAGCCTGTTTCCCCACCAGGCCCCTCTCCCTTCCAGCTGCCCCCAATCCTCACCACTTGGTTATGGCCAATCTAGCCAGGACCAACAAGGCCCCACTCGCCTTCTGAAAATACTGCTGGGTCTGGAAAGGGAAAATGCTTCCCTGCAAGGGAGTGAGTGCCCGTCACTGGAGGTATGTAAACAGGAGGCCCCCAAGAGGGAAGTCCTGCCCTAGGCATGGCCTGAAACTGGATGGATTCCCACTCCAGCTGAGCACTTGCTGCCTGCTGAGCACACACATGAACTGGGCCAGTCCTCACCCCCTAGGACAGGGCAGCTGAAACGTGCTCTCCCGTTGAGTGCACACGGGCTATGTGGGAGAGGCTGGCATGGAGGAGCAGGGCCCAGGTCTTACTGGCCCTATGGCCTACATGAGTCCCTAAAGAGAACCCAGCATCCAGAGAAGATGTGTTTCCTCTCGTTTTCTTCGTGAACTTGTACCCATCCCTCGAGACCCAGCCCAAATGTCACCTCCTCTGGAAAGTCTTTCCTAGTGAACTCCTAGGCATCCCTCAAGGCCTAGTCTAAGTGGCCCTTCTGAGAAGACTTCCTTGAGCTGTGAAGCAGTATCAGAAGCTCCCCCCATCAAACTGCTTACCACACAGTAAGAGGGCATATGTCTTCCCCAATGGACTGGGACATCTGCCAGGGTGGGACACAGGGCCGGTCACTACCAACAAAGGTTGGGATGGGTGGATGGACGGCTGTCTCACTACCGTGGGATATCTGCCAAGCAGACAGGAGGGTCGTGTTAGCTGCTGGAGGCCCCTTCCTGGGCGATGCCAGAGAGACTGTGCCAAAGCTGCTTCCCAGACCCTCCTTTTGTCCACGTGGCCACACTGACCACCCACCTTCACAAGACCAGGCCACATCCAGCCATCATGCTCTGCTGCCTTAGCCTGGGAGACTCACTGGCCCTCAAAATGACCCCTGACCCCTGATTCCTGGTGCTGTTCTGAGGGTCCTGCCCCCTCCAGGCAAAATCCTGGGCGGAATAAAACACTAGAACAGAGTCTATTCATTCATTCATTCATTCAATGATCATTGACTAATCACCTAAGTGCCAGGCACGGGGGACATCACGGGGACACCCAGGCATGGTCCCTGTCCTCAGCCCAGCCTTATAGCCCGGGCTTTAAGCAAAGAACTCAAACAATTGCATGACCGCAAAGGGTCCCCGATCAGGTGCTTCTAGGAGTTTCTCACGGGGGGACTTGAGCCGTCTTGGGGTCAGCGAGGGCTTCCCTGAGGCAGCGCCCCTGGAACTGAGCTCTGCAGATGCCAGGGAGCTGGAGGGTGAGGAGGACCTTTCCTGACAAGGCGACAGGGACAAAGGCCTGGAGGTGAGCACAGCCCGGAGCCCTGGGGGGACGGAAAGGAGGCCCGTGGGGGAGCGCGGAGAAGACAGCAGCGGGGACCTGGCTGCGGCTGGAGGGCAGGGCAGGGACTGGAGAACCTGGGGTTCGCCTGGGGTGTGCAAAGTCAGAGGGAGAGGGCAGGGTCACAAGACTGAGGGAGCCACCGAGGAGGCCTCTGCAGGTGGCCCGGCAGGCAAGGGGGTCTGGACAGGTGGTGGCGGGGCGAGAGGAGGAAGAAGGTAGCCCCAAGGGCTATTTAGGAGGTGGGCTCACCAGGACTGGGGTGCTTGGTTGAGGGGGACGGTGAAGAGAGGGAGGCTCCAGGTAGCGAATTCCCAGGTCTTGGGCTTCACCGGCCTGGAGGTGCCTCTCTCTGAGAGGAAGAGCACTGGGGAAGGAGCACGACGGTGGGGGATCCAGAGCTCGTTTTGAGGGTAAGTTCAAGGGGTCCCTCTTGGCCCCAGGGGCCTCCACGGTCACTGGGTGCAGACTCTGCCCTGTTGACACACTTCCAGGGCTGGGCGCACGCTGCCCCAGGCCAATGGCTCTGAAGGGGAAGGGCCTTCTGACAGCCAGCTGCCCAGGGAGGGCGGGGCTGGAGCCCACTGACCCAGCTCCCAGCCCCCAGGAGAGAGGCATCAGGGCCCCACGGGGTCCGCCCTTGTAATGAGCTTCCCCTGCAGCCCACACTGTCTCGGGGTTGTTCCCGGTGTGTGTGCGTGCATGCAAGGCGGGGGCGGGGGGAGCATGTGCACAGGTGTGAGGGGCTGTGCACGCAAGTGGGGGTGGGTTTGTGTATGTAGGGTGCGCGTCGGGGTCACGTGTCCTCAGACGGGGATCCGGCACGTGAGGAGGATGAGTGGACCAGCGAAGGTGTGCACATGTCACAGGCTGATGCGAGGGGATGCACGTGAGGGCTGCCGTGGGCCCAGGGTCTGCGGTTCGCCTGGGGACTCCGGCCCTTTGAGGCCATCAAGACCTTCTCTGTTGAGGCCGTTGGTCCTGGTTCTGCTACCAGGAGCTGGAGGAGGGTCTCCTCACGACACTCCACGATTTTTATGATCAACCTGCAATAGCCCAACCTCTGCTTTGTCGGGTTCATCCTGACCTTGGGTGGCCACCCTCTGACCTTGGATGGTCTAGCCTCTGATCTTGAGTGGTCCAGACTCTGAGTTTGGATAGTCTTGCCTCTGGCCATGGACGGTCCAGCCATTGACCTTGGGCCGCTCAGCCTGGGAGTAATTACTCAGCCTGGCCGAAGTCCCCCTCTGTAAAGGAACTTGGAACCCATTCTTCAGGGACTTTTGGGTGAGATCATTCCTCATCTTACTCAAGAGCAGCCTCCACTGACCACAGCCAGGCCTCTCAGCATGAGCCACCATCCTCGCCTGTACTTCCCCCAAGACTTCCCCACCCCTAGTTAGAATCTGAGTTCCTAAAGCGCAACAGCCCCTGAATTCTCGATGTGCAGATTAAATCCCACCACCGCCCTGAACTTCCCTCCCTGCCCCGTCCCCTTGGCTGAATCACCAGGGTGTCTCCAAGACTCAGCTCTGGGCTCTCTTCTTCCAGGCAGCCTTCCCAGACCTCCCAGGCTGGGTAAGACCTCCTCCTCTGGACTCCCACAGTGTCCCGTGCTGCCGGTATCAGAGCACCCACGACAGTTGACAGTGTATCTGTTGCTCTGGCTCCCGGGCCAGCCAGGGGCATCTCAGGAGCTGGACCTTGTTGGAAGCATACCTGTGTCCCTGTGTCATCAGGCAGAAGGTTAGGCTCACGGGGTGAATGAATGAATGGGAGAGGAGATGAACGAATGTTCTCCCATCACTTTCTTTTTTTTTAGAAATTAAAAAAAAATTTTTTTTTTTAAAGATTGGTACCTGTTGCCAATCTTCTTTTTTTTTTCTGCTTTTTCTCCCAAAATCCCCCCAGTACACAGTTGTATATTTTAGTTGTGGGTCCTTCTATTTGTGGCATGTGGGATGCCGCATCAATGTGGCCTGATGAGTGGTGCCACGTCCACGCCCAGGATCCGAACCGGGGAAACCCCGGGCGGCTGAAGCAGAGCGTGAGAACTTAACCACTCGGCCACGGGCCCGGCCCCTCCCATCATTTTCTTGGCTGGTACCCACTCCATACAGCTCCAGGGCCACCTTGACCCTCTCTCTTCCCACCTCCTGCAGATGTGCCCACCTGCACTCGCCAACCTGCCCGGGAAGGTCGCCACTCCTGCCCTGGCCTGCGGAGGGGTTGTGTGTCTAAAATACAAGTTTTCCTGTGAGGACGTGACTTTGCTGGGTTGAGATTTACAGGCCAGTTGTGCCAGCCTCACCTCCATTCCCCTAGCTCAGGGCCACGGGCAGTGGGGTGCAGGCCAGGGTCCCCATGCTATGTGGGAGCCTGTGGGGCCAGAGGGATCTGGGTCACATCCTGTTTCACCCCTTCCCAGCTGTGGGACCCTGGACAGAGCCCTTCACTCTCTCAGCCTCGTTTCCCCACGGGCAACACGGAGGTGAGGCTGCACCTCTTGGACTCACAGGAGCCTCGCACCCCTTGCACAGCCCCCACCCCCACCCGCCCAGCACATGGCAGAAGGTCAAGACTCACGAGGCCTGAGGTAGAAAAATACTTTTGGAATAAAAGCAGCTAATGTTTACGGAGGCTGCCCCGGAGCCCACACTGTTCCGAGAGTTTCACGTGGACTGTGGTCTGTACTCCTCACAGCAGCTGCCTGACGGTGAGGTGCTTTCATTGTCCCCACTTTACAGACTGGGAAGGGGGGCCTGGTGAAGTGAAGTGACTTGCCCGAAGTCAGAGTAAATCAGTGGCACAGCCTGGACTCAACCCCAGGCCCCACCGTGGCTAAGAGGTGCTTGGACGCCCTGTCCCTTCCTCCCACCCATCCAGAGGTCACCCCCTAATCACCCCTCATCCGCCAGAGACTACTGCATCGGTCTGAGCCCCACCCACTCCGGCCTGGCGGCCCTCTCTCCCTCCTCTCCTGCTGCCTTCCTCCTGCCTGTCCCAGAATCACTTCTCCAGGAAGCAGCCTGAAGAAGATTTTCAAATTGCAAATCTGTTCATGCTGTTTTTCTCCAACTCGAAACCCTGCAAAAGCTCTTGGGGTAAAGCCCCATGGCTTGTTCCTCATCCACAGTCTCCATGTGGCCAGCGGGCCCCACTCCAGTGGCACATGCACCCCTGCTGATCCCACCACCTCTCCCTGCTGCTTCCCCGCTCAGCTCCATGGACGTTAGACGCCTCGCCTTCCCCTCCACAGCTCCCAGCACACTAGTTACGGGAACATTCGATCAATGTCTGTGGGTGTCTCCAGGGCAGGTCCTCGTCTGTCCTGTTCACTGCTGCTGCCCCAGGGCCAGACCCTCCAAGCAGGTGCTCCGACATCCGTAAATGAGCAGTGAGCGGATCCTCGGGCTGGTCTGGTGTCCAACAGAACGCAGACGTGGGTAATGAATGGTGGATATGCGGGCCTGGGTGAGGGCACGCTGGTGGACACTTTGAGCAGCTGTCTGGGGAGGGAGCCCCCCAGCTCCTGCCCAGCGTCCAGGGGAAGCTATTTCCAGCTCCGGGAAACAGGAAGTGAGTCATGGCCTGAGAAGGGCGGCCGGACACTTGGCACCTCGGGTGCGATTGATGAGCGCCTGGACGGAAGGGCCCAGCCTCAGCCCAGGGAAGCAGGAAGGAGGCCTGGAGGAGCAGGATAGGAGGGGAGACCCTCTCCCCAGAAAAACAGGCTGCCCTGTGGGGCCCCAGCGGAAGCCAATGAGGTCAGCACAGATGCGGCCACCCAGCCCATTATCCCGCCACACCTGGGGTCAGCTGGTGGGGCAGGAGTGACCACAAGCCCAAACCCCCCAACCCAACTGAACCCATCCTGGGCCCTCTCCATAGGTGGGCCTACGCATATATCCCTTACCCACCCCCCCACCCGATTTTACAGAAGGCCAACGAGAGGCAGGGCTTGCCTAGGCCGCACTAGCAGTGAGGGTAGTGCATCCAGCTCTGTGTGACTGTGGAGATCTCTCAGGGGTACAGGACACTCAGGGGACACCAGAACTGGCCCGGAGGCAGCCACCAAGAAAGTCTGGGGCAGCGGTCTGAGGCCCTGGCTGGAGCAGGCCAGGGTTCTAGTGCCAGCTCCATCTCTACCTGAGAACACAGCCAATCAAGTGTCCCCTCCCCTGGCCTCGATTTCTCTGTCCTCACTCAAGAGGCTTGGCTGGCCAGGCTGGGGTCAAAGTCAGGGATCTGACGCTGGTATGGTCCCCCTGAGCTGGGGCTCCCTGGGCAGGGTGCCAGGGGACCCCGTTCCTCCCTGCATTGCAGCCCAGGGCTCCAGGGCCCCCAAGGGTGGTATTGGCTGGTGGTGGGGCACCGCCCTGAGAACCTCCAGCCAGGACAAGGGGCGGGGCTGCCCCCACCCCCCTGCGGCAGCCCTGTGGGGGGGGGGGGGGCTCAGGGCACTCTCACTTCCTCTATCCGACCCATGCCGTCCCCATCCCTGCCCTTCCATTCTCACTTCCCCCTTGCTGCCCATGTCCGGCCCCCTGCCCCAAAAGGAACCACGAGCTCCCATGGCCTGAGCTCCTGCCCCTGGACCTGGGCCTGGGCAGGCCGTGCAGCTACAGATGGGCACCCTGAGGTCCAGCCATGGGCGGTATGCACCCCTGAGTCATGGGGTCAAGGAGAGACAGAATCAGGCAGGATGAACCCTGATGCCTTGTCAGGTCATGATTTCTGGGGGAAGGGAGGGGGTTGGTTGAAGTTTTTCTTTCTTAGTGTCTGTATTTTCAGTTTCCTCAAAGAATGTGTATTATTTGTGTTAAAGATAAACATGCGACAAAAGCCATGGCTTGGGGGACGTGGGTTCTGGTGGAATTTTGCAGGGAATCAGAGGCCAACGGTGCAGCTGCACCTGCAAGAGGAGGGGTGGTGGGCCCCGGGCCTTGATGGGAGCACTCAGACTGCCTCAGCCCAGCCCAGGACCTGTCACCTCCCACAGCCAGAGGGAGAGGTTCCACCGTGGGGCCACCTGTCGGGGGTTGCCCACCCAAGAAGGGCCAACACAGTGCCCACCCCAAAACCTCCCCTCTGTCACAACTTCCTGGGCTGGACCTGCCTGGGTGGTCCGCAGGCCTCTTTTTGAAGGGCAGCTTTGGCGGAACCCCAGCTCTGCAACTTCCTGGCATGTCATTGCCCTGCTCTGTGCCTCAGTTTCCCCCAGTTGTCGTGATGCATTAACGTGGCAGGGCAAGAGCCAGGCACACGGTGAGCGATGTGTAAGCAGGGGCTGCTATTTGACGGACGCTGGGCTTGGTGCCGTGCACATGCGTGGGAGGCGGGGGCGAAACACCTGCGTTGGCGCCCAGTGTGTGGTTACTGTCTGCAGGCGGGCCCCCCAGCTGATCACCCAGCTGGAAGGGTGCAGGTGCTTTTCCAGGATACACCCCCCTCTGCCGGGCCTCTCCCCATTCCAGTGCCTCTCTCCCCAACCACTCGGGCTTGGGCACAGGAAGTCTAAGCCGCGGCCCAGGGCCCTCTGGATCCCTCTGGCCACCCGAAGCTGGTCCCCGCGTTATTGGGGAGGGGCCGAGAGGTTAAGTGAAGAGCCTCAGAAAAGGCTCTTAAATGCCACCGCCCCAGCGTGATCTACAGCAGGTTTAAGCCCCCCTGACCATAATTCACTTCCATTTGCTGGACCCTTGGCCCCCTTGAGGAGGATGCTGGGAGAAGGCAGGAAGAGGGTGGTCACACTATTTTTAGCACCAGTAGCTGAGTGGCCCGACGTGATTTATGAATCCGGGGCTCTGCGTTTGCCTCCATGCCCTGGACCCTTCCAGCCAGGAGAAGCCCCCACCTCGGCGCCCGCCCCAGCTCCCGCCCTTGCTGAGCTGGTTAAGGCGCCCGCCGGCGCCCTGGACCTGCGCTGGGGCCGTTCAAGTTACTTCCGCCAGGTGGTGCTGTTATCCCCATTTTACAGGGAAGGAAACGGAGGCTCAGGGAGAACTCACTGCCCGAAGTCACACAGCCAGGGCCGTCGGGGGCCAGCCCTGCTGTGCTCTCCCATCCCCTCTGTGCTTGTGCTCCATACCCGGACCCCCTGGCCCTCCCATCTGAGTCAGACTCTCCCCTTCTCTTTCTCCCCAGTCGCGTCCCCCCTCCCAGATCAAGACCCCTGAGGGGACAGTGAGGACCACCGCACAGGGACTGGGTCCCCCTTTCCATGCTCCACTCAGCTGGCGCCTCCTGAGGGCCACCTTTAGGCCCCATGCTGAGCTCAGAGTCTCATGCAGAGGAGGGGGCGGTACACCAATACGACCAGCCCACAGTAGAAGATGGAGGTAGCTTAATGAGGGGGGAAGGTGCTGACACCAGTTCAACTCTGGTGGGGGAGATCAGGGAGGGGTTCCTGGAGGAGGTGATGCCTGATCCCAAGGAGGTGCAGGCCCTGCAAACGGGGATGGGGTGCACGTGCAAAGACCCAGAGGCAGGAAGGAACACACCGTCTCTTTCCCTACTGTTTGCCATGCCTAGACCTCCCCTCTCACCTCCCCACCCAGACATCCCTCCCCTCCCTGACCTTCCCTGCCCACGCCCATCGTCTCCTGGTGGCTCCCCCAAGACTGAAGAGCGGAAGGTAAAGTGGGAATCCAGCCCCACAGCTCTCAGAAAAGGAGAAACTGCTCCGAAGGGAAGGGAAAAAGAAAAAAAAAAAACACCACATTAATTCCATTGTTTCCACTCCCGGATCCTGCTTGAAAAACAACAGCAAAATCAAACCCCAGCTGGGCAGGCTTTATCTGGCAAAGCATTCAACTAGGAGGGTGAATGGTGAAGCCACCTGGGCCCCCAGAGGTGGAGAAAGGAGACCTGGCCTCTCTCGGCGCGCCTCTGCCCGCCTCCACAGTGACCGGCCGCTGTGGGTGCTGGTGCTCTTCCCTATCGTTTCACTTAGTCCCCAGGCAGCCCGAGGAGGCAGGGCCCTCCTCCCCTTCACAGTCATAAAACCCAGAGGCCTGGTCACACAGCAGGGCTGGGATTTGAACCAGGGTCTTTCTGACCCCAGAACCCACCAGCTTGCCTGGTTCATGCCACAGTTCACAGGGCTCCAGGAGCAGTTAATGAGGAGGAAATATTGGTGAGGTCACCTCCTGCATGTCCAGCTCCCTCTGCTCACACTTCCAGGGATGGGGAGCTCACTCCCCACAGTCAACTATTTTCACATATTTTACATTGTCAGAAATGTCCATTCCTGCCTGCACCCTAGCTGGTTCCTAATCTCTAACAGGGACACCGGGAAGCTCTGAAGTGACAGGAACAGGACTGGAGGTGCAGCTCCATGAGACACTTCAGAAAATGGGAACAAGAATGGGGAGGCCACAGGAGGGAGGGTAAAATCTAGCCCCTCCTAGCACTATGGTCCCTTGGGGGAGTCCTTTGGCGCCCTACTCCCTGAGGTCCTTTGCAGCGCGGTGGGCAGCATTGCCCCCTCTCAGGGCCAGCCCAGCGCTGGGCGCTCTCCATGCCCCTACAGTCCTCTGAGGTGGGTCTAATTAGGCCCATTCTACAGATGGGGACCCTGGAGCCCAAGCACTGCGCTGGTGGCCCCAGAAGCAGCAGGAGGCCCCCAGGGCAGGCTGGGCAGATCCCGTGCGGGGGCCTGGGTCACCTCCTTCCCACTTTTCTCCAGGGTTGACCTCAGCAGCCCCTGGTTGGGCTTTTCCCAAAGCCCAGGCCGGAAGCGCAGGTCTCGAGTGTTTGTTCAGGCTGGGCTGGGGCTCTGGGCAGGCCAGGCGGAAACAGCCGCAAGATGTTTGTCCAAGTGGGGGTCAGGCTCCACCTTCAGGAGGAAGGGGGACAGGCCAGAGGAGCAGAAGGCCGAGTCAGCAGTGGCCTGGGTTCTCGCCTCTGGGCCGCACCTTCCTTACCCGCAGGGGCAGGCTGCACACTTAGTGGGTAAGGAATCATGCTGAAAGGAGCTGCTGGCGCCTCCCTCAGAGGGAGGCTCAGGCCCCAACCCCAAACCCCTCCTCTCCTCTTCCTTCTCTGCCCCTCCCTACCCCCATCAATCCTTCAGGACACCTGCTGGCCCCACCTCCCAAATATAATGAGTCTGACCTCTGCTCCCCACCTACCCTACTAGCCAAGTCCAGCCACCAGCTTCTAGCCCAGACTATCGCAGTAGCTTCTCCCTGGGCTCCCCCTTCACCCCCTGCAGGCTGTTCTTCTCTTGGCCTTGGGACCAGAGGGATCCTATTAACATGCAAATTAGATTTTATGTCTTCTTGTTTAACGCTCACCCAGGCCCCTTGTTCCCTGAGAGAAGCCATCCGCTACAGACTGAACCTGCGCCCCCACAAATCCATGTGCTGAAGTCCTAAACCCCAGTACCTCCGAATGTGACTGTATTTGGAGACAGGCCTTTCTAGAGGTACTTAAGTTACAATTAGGTCACGTGGGCGGGCCCTGGTCCCACAGGGCTGGTGTCCTAATAGGAAGAGGAGATTAGGACACAGACGTGTGCACACACAGAGGGAGGACCATGTGAGGACACAGCAGAAGGTGGCCACTGGCAGGCCAAGGAGAGAGGCCTCAGAAGAAACCAAACCTGCTGACACCTTCACTTTGGACTGCTGGCCTCCAGGGCTGTGAGAAAGGAAATTTGTGTTGTTAAGCCGGGTACTTTGTTCCGGCCACGGAGCTGACTAAGACACCATCTGACCGGCCCCTCACCAGCCTGGGCTCCTTCCACCCCCCTGTGCTTCCTGCTCCAGCAGCCCCGGCCTCCTCCCGTGCTCTGTGCACTATGCATGCCCCGCCTCCAGGCTTGCCTGTGCTCGGCCCTCGCCAGTTCTGCCTGCTCTGCCCTTTCCCCAGATCTCCCCAGGGCTGCCGTCCTCTTATCACTCGGGTCCCTGCTCTAACGTCCCCTTTCATAAAGGCCCTCCCTAACCAAAGTGCTTGTTCGGGTTGTCATCCATCTCTCTTGCCAAGCTGTGACCTTTACCAGGGCAGGGGCTGTGTGCCCTGTGCAAGACAGTGACTGGCACATAGTAGGTTTGCAATAAAGGTTTGTTGAAGGCAGACAGGCAGGCCCCTCCTGGCACCACCTCCCCACCTTCCAAAGCTCAGATCACAAGGGACTTCAGAGGCGGAGCTGGGCCTCCAGGCACGCCTCGGATTTGGGTAGTAGCCCCCAGTGGTCCAGGCACAAGACCGCCCTGCCTGCAGGTGCATGCGCTGCTGCCTCTCACACCCTCAGCTTCCAAACACAGCATCTGTGTTCACTCCCCGCCTTCCCCATCTGTCTTCAGTGATTCTTCCAGAGGCACTGCTATGGGCTAAATGTGGCTCGCCCAAATTTATATGTTAAATCCTAACCCCCAGTGGGATCGTATTAGGAGGGGAGGCCTTTGAGAGGTGATTAGGTCATGAGTGTGGAGCCCTCCTGAATGGGATTAGTGCCCTTATAAAAGAGATCCACAGAGCTCCCGTGTCCCTTGTGCCATGTGAAAGCGCATCGAGAAGACAGCCATGTACGAACCAGGAAGCGGGCCCTCACCAGACACCGAATCTGCCGGCACCTTGATCCTGGACTCCCCCTGCCTCCAGGACTGTGAGAAATAAATGTCTGCTGTTTATAAGCCACCCGATCTGTGTATCCTGTTGTAGCAGCCCAAGCGGGCTAAGACAGTCTCCTTGTCTGGGAGGGAGGCTGGATGGCTGAGCGGTAGGACCCAGCCCATCACTTTCAACTTGGGGACTCAGTGCTAGCCCCGTCCCGTGAGGGCTGGGCGTCTGGGAAGGGCCTGAGCATGGGAAGGTTCATGCCGCTCAGTCCTGGGGGCTGGTGGGATAGGCATCTGTCCACCTAGGGTCTGCAGGTGGGCTGGCTCAGGATCCAGGATCCCTGCCTGCACCTAAAGATGGGCTGGAGGCAGGATGAGGAAAAGCTGGGGAACCATGGGGACTTCCTGAAGGTGGGGGTGCTCTGGGCATTTGCTCATTTTCTACTCAATAAATGCTTTCCTGAGACAACTCCACACCCACTCGAATGGTTGAAATTTAAAAGGGTGACAATACCAAGTGCTGACAAGGATAAAGGGCAATGGGAACTCTCATACACTGCTGGGGGCGGGTGTGAAATGGTGCAGCCACGCTGGAAAACCAGTTAGTAGTTTCCTAAAAAGTCAAATGTAGACTTTGGCAACCCAGCCATCCCACTCCTAGGTATTGAAATGAAATGAAAACATGTTCATACAAAACCTGTACACAAATGTTTATAGCAGCCCTATTAATAGTGGCCCTAAACTGCAAACAACCCACGTGTCACACAACTGGTGAACAGCCAAACACATAGAGGTACAGCCATACAATGGAATAGAAAGCAATGAATTATCGATACAGGCAACAACATGGACGAATCTCAAAGCTGGATTCAAAAGCCCACACTGTATGATTCCAGTTATATGACATTCTGGGGACAAAAAAACACAAGGGATCAGTGGGTGCCAGGGGCTGGGGTTGGGGGCAGGGGTCGACTGGGAAGTGGCCCCAGGGGATTTTCTGGGAGCTGGGACTGTTCCGTCTTGTTCTGAGAGTTGGTTACAGGTATAAATTTGGGTAAACGTTCATCAAGCTTCACATTTAAGATCTGTCCACTTCCCTCTACATAAATTATACCTCAATTAATAAAAACAAAGCTTTTAAAAACCACCACTCCCCTTGCCAGGCAGCCTGTGCCGAGGCCTGGAGGTGGGGAGCACTGGTACTGAGTTGGGTCGGGGGTGGACCCCTGGCCTCCAGGACGGCCGCTGTGGGAGGGGCCCAGGGCGTGTCCCGAGGGGGGACACAGGCGCCCCGGCCAGGGCCCCGCACGGTGGTTCTGGCTCGTGTCGCAGCCATGGCCGGTGCGTGTGCTGGCCCAAGCAGCGCCGACCTCCGCATTCCCCGCGCCCCTCCTGTGTCCACCCGCCGCTGGGCCGGAGAAAGGCCGGAAGCGGCCGGGCAGGGGCCCATTGTCCGCACGTCCGCTCCAGCTCCGCCCCCGCCATTGTCCCTGGGGTGGGACCCTCTGCCTCAGCCGGGGTCTGGCCTGTGGGGCAGGGAGGGAAAGGGACCGGGGGTGGGGTCCCTATGATGCCCGGCAGAGTCTCCCGCAGTCCAGTCCGTGCCGTCCCTTCTCGCTTGGAAGCAGGAGGCCAGCGCAGTGGACGGACTCCGGGCTCTGCGGCCCGCTCACCTGGGGTCGTCCTGAGCCTTGGCGCTACCGTGGTGAGGACGCCCCCAGGGCCCTCAGCTTCACTGCGGCCCCCACTCCTCGGGTGATGGGGCAGCTGCCCTCCCTTCTCTGGCGGTGTGTGACTCCTGCAGCACGCTGTCCCCAGAGAGCAGGGCCACTGTTAGCTGCCCCCCCCCAACTGCCCCCTTGGAAACTTGAGTCCCTCAGAAAGTACAGATGCCCGGGGGGGACACTCCCTCATGGATGGTCACCTGGGAGAACGGTTGGGGAATAAAGGAACCAAGAACAAGCCCTTGCCAAAGCCTCTGCTCAGAGCCAGGGCTGTGGACACGCCAGGGAGCCAGGGCAGGGTCCTGTCCACAGGAGCCCCCATTCCAGTGGGGGAACAGGGGTGCACAGCAACAAGACACCGACAAGTCAGTGAATGTACAAGTGCACCAGTGGGAGACTCGTGGGGGAGGGCTCACGCAGCTGGGTGGGCATCGAAGGCCTCCGGGAGGTGGGGAATCCGGGCAGAGGCGCCGCATGGGCAAAGGCCCAGAGACAGACAATGTGCCTGGTGGGTCTGAGCCAGCGGGTGGAGTGGGATATGAGGTCAGAGGGCGGCCTGGGGGGAGCCCGGACTTGGGGGGAGAGGCTGGACTGGAGTCAAATCCAATGAGGAGACTGCGAGGCTTGGGTCGCTTGCTTGCCGAGGAAAGGGCGAGGAAGGCTTTGGTTCTAGTGACGTCCCAACACTCGTCTCGGCCTCCCTAGTTGTAGAAGGCATCTGGGTTGGAAGCTCTGAAAGTCTGACTGCTCTCAACTGACTGCTCTTGATTAATGTTACTCCACTTTGGCCGCACAAGAAATGCGCCCCCAGCGGCTCACAGCGGCAGAGGGACCTAAGCACGAAGGGAACTCAAACCGGCACGGCCAGGGACGCCCTGGGCGGGAGGCTCTCTCCAGGCGGGTGTCTGGACTGAGAGACATCGCAGCCGCTGCCCGGGCGGAGTTTAAAGGTCTCGGAGGTGGAGGGTACGCGCCCGCAGCAGCCACCAGGCGGCGACAGAGACCAGGCTTGCCGCGTCAGAGTGCGTTTTGAAATAATTCCAAACTTACAGAAAAGTTGTGAGAATACTACAGAGAACTCTTGGATCTTCTTCTTAACCCAGATTCCCCAGGTTTTAGCATTCTGATCCCGTCCCTGCGTATTTAAGCCCCCCTCCAAGCATCGGAGAGTAAGCTGCAGACATGATGGCCATTGAACCCTAAACCCTTCAGTGTGTATTTCCCAAGAAGAAGGGCATTCTGTTACACAACCACAACAGCCTTTTCAAGATCAGGTGATTTAATCACGATGCAATACTATTACTTAATCTGGAAAACTTTATCCAAATATTGCAATTGTCCCAAGGAGGTCTTTTATAGCCTCCCCCCACCCCCATCCCACGGTGCATCTGAAATCCAGGGTCCACTCCAGGATCACACTTAGTTGTTCACTTTTACTTTAATTGAAACTTATTCACTAAGCTTTCCTGGGCTCAAGCAATTTGGAAAAGATGGATGTAAAGAGTTCCAGTCTCACCCTTCTTAACCTCCTGGCCCTGGGCCGGTCCTGGGTCCTCTCCACGGAGAGGTGCCAGGTTCCAGGCAGGGAGCATGAGAGAGGCTGGAGGGGGGCAAAGAAGGAAGTTGCATTCTGAGATGGGGTTTTTCTTTTATCCTTCTTGGCCTGACCCATTTCCCCAGGCCCTTGGCTAAGGGTCCATCACAGTAACGAATCCCAGTACTCAAACGGGGCGACTCCTTGAAAAAGCAGCTCCTTGCTTTGGGAAAGAAAGGCAAATGCCCCCAACCTGAGGCTGACCGAAGTCGGGTTGGAAGTTTTGCTCTGGGTCTGGAGAGGAGGAAGGACTCTAAGGGCTTCAGAGACTGGGAGATAACCCTTCTGCCAAGCAAGTCGTTCCCATGTTGGCTTGCAACAAAATTGCAGAAGGGACTAATCCTCTCATCAACTAACAGGGATCAAACATAATTTCTTTAACTTTTACTATGGAAAATGGAAACACACAAAAGCAGAGGAACCCGTATAACGAATCCTCACTTACCTCATCCAGTTGCAACAAAAAATAATGCTTGATGATGGATTACTACTGATTTTTGTCGTAGAACTCAAAGGGAGTTAAAATAATTGAGTGACATTGCTCCAACACTCCTTCCTTTCTTTTCCATTACTTACTTATGTGACAAGACTCGGAGTGCTTATACCTGTAAAAACTGAAAACTAGGAAGAGATGGAGCTGAACACTGTCTCATAGAAATAAGGAATATTTATCCATTGGTACACCAAATGGAAGAAATCCAGTCAACTCATAAAAAACGCATTCTAATAACATTTTGTTTAATAAGTATTTATCAACATTTGTAATATATTTATATTGTTTTGATCAATTGCGTACTAATAATATTTGCAATGATAACTTCCCAGAATAACATTTTTTAAACACTTAGTGACTTATGGTCACAGAAAATTTAGAATCTTTAAAACGAGTTTACTGTTATAGTTTTGCTACAGAGAAATAGGATAGTGTGATCAAAACAGACTTTCAGGCATGAGAATATATTACATTAGGCTTAAACTTTGTGGGAACAGTGGAATTGAAAGATAAAAAAATGAGGTAAAACCTCATTAATAAAGAAGAACTTGTTCGTGTGCTTCTTATATGGGTGACAATGGGCATCCAGTCCCTATGCTTGTCAGATTCACTGGACATATTCCAAAGAGTGATGAAACAGTTTAACCTTACAGTGTCAATATTTAAAGTATCCTGGAAAGTACATCCTTTGCATCTGTTTAAACTTTAATACTGTCGATGACAATTTAAAAATGTATGAGAGGGTGCACAGTGTTTCCACATTCTTTTGGGGGCCCACCAGTAAAACAGTTTGCGGTCCTCGGATGGGTGGCACCAGGGAGCCGGGGCTGAAGCGTAGGAACCCATTGCGTGCTGGCTGCCTCCAGACTCAAGTTCTTCTGGGTACTTGTCCCATAACCAGGAGATCCCTATCTCAGTCACCGAGGGGTTCACGCTTGATAGCTCCCTTTCCAAAGCTGGAAGCAACCTGAAGTGCCCTGTGGGATGCATTTCCCAGGGCCCCAGCCGTCGCCTATCCATTGAGAGGCTATGGGGTCCCTGAGGAGAGGAACCCGGCCCCTCCCTGAGCTCCTCTCACAGTCCAGGGGGGCTGACAGCCGTGTAAATGCACAACTACCACTCACCGTGGAGTTGTTACAAAGGCCCGGCAGAGCATACTCAGAGAAGGGAGGGCAGGCCGCTTTGCTGGGCTGTGTAGTGGACGTGGGGAGGGGAAAAGGGACGGTCAAGAAAGACTTCTGAGAGGTGCTCTCTGACAGAATAGGAATTTCCTAAGTGGACAAAGGGATGGAGGGGCAGTGGGAACAGCATGTGCAAAGGTATGGAGGTGACAGCAAGTATGAGAATGGCAACATTTTGTTAGGGCTGTAGCAAAGGAGATGCATGGGAGCCGAGCTTCCAAATAAGAGCAACGCTAGTTTACGTTAACTGTGCATTTACTGTGTGTCAGGTACTGTTCTAGTACGTTGCGTGGATTAATTCGTGAAACCCTCATAATAACCTCAGGAGATTGGTGCTATTATTACCTCCGTTTTTCTGCCGAGTTAGAGAGGCAGTGAGAGGTGAAGTGATTTGCCTGAGGGCACAGGGAGTCAAACTTGGGCAGAAAGCAGGATGTCTGCTCTGGTCACTCTGAGTGACTTCACAGAGACATTGCCCCAGAGGCCCGTTGCCCTTCACTACCCTGACCACGAGAACTTTGCAGGACAAACCCGGCCCCGAGCGTGCACTGCTGTTCCATGCGTGCATTCTGGGTTCCAGGGGTGGCAGAGATGTTGTCCCCCCACTGGGGCCGGTCTGGGCTGAGCCCTGTGGAAAGCAGTAGGTGGGCCGTACTGTGAGCCTGAAGCAATTCCACTCGGCCCTGGTGTGTCTGCTGCACTCCTGGGCCCTCGGCCTCCTCTGCGCTCAGCTGTGCACTGAGCAGAGGGTAGACGCGCAGGGATTGAGGGTCTGTTTCAAGACTTCCCTCACTCACTCATGCCGTCTAAAATCAAGGCCTCATCTTGCTGGTCAACTCTACCATTTTCTACCTGGCTTACCTTGGGCAAGACTCCAATCTCTCTCGCTTCATCAGCAAAATATCATTTATATTAGATGGGGCCATAAGAAATTTCTGTTTTTGTAGATCAAAAAACAGTTGAATATTGGAAATTTCACATGGTTCCACCTACTAACATTTAATGGGGATACTGGAAGATTAAACAAGACAATAGACATCATAACTTAGCACAGCTCCTAGAACTGATAAGCACTTGACAAAAAGTCAGCTGCGTGTCCATGCAGGCATACAGTCAGAGCGCCACGATAGTGTTAGGGAATCAGAAGTGAATAAGAAGTGGTTTGTGTCTTAAGGAGCTTGTGGGAGACACATGAATAGACAGGGTACAGAAAATACAGCCTGAATTAGATTGGACCAAAAAGGGGGATTAGTTAGAAATATCCTGGCATGTCCTACACAATCAAAGTACGGTGAGGCCGCAGGAGCAGCTGGGCCAGGGCCCTTGGTGCTGTGGTGTGTGTTGTCTCACCTCCCCTTGCCTGCCTGGGGTCTCTCTCTGCCAATGGCTCTCACTTACGAACTTCACACTTACCTGCTCCTGTGACCCCAAAACTAGAACTGCCCCTCTGTCTGGTCCCAACTTAATAGTCCCAGACTGTGAGAATACAGCGACTCCCATGCAGACAGCACAACTAAGTAAGGGGAGGTGTGGTCCTAAAAGGGGGGTATTGGCAGACAATCCCATATGTGTCTACCATCACATGTGTCTCCTGGTGCAAGTGACAAAACTCAACTCAAACTAGCTTCAGCAATAGAGGGAATTTACTAGCTCATGACACTGGGAGGTTCAAGAAATGAAATTGGGAGCCGGTCCTGTGGCATAGTGGTTAAGTTCAGCATGCACTGCTTTGGTGGCCTGGGTTCACAGGTTCAGAACCCTGGCGATGGGCCTACCCCACTCATCAGCCATGCTGTGGTGGCAACCCACATATAAAGTGGAGGAAGATTGGCACAGATGTTAGCTCAGGGCTAATCTTCCTCAGCAAAAGAAAGAAAGAAAGGGAGGGAGGGAGGAAAGGAGGAAGGAAGGGAGAGAGGAAGGAAAGAAGGAAAGGAAGGAAGGAAGAAAAAGAAAGAAGGAAAGAAAGAAGGAAGGAAGGAAGGAAAGAAAGAAAGAAAGAAAGAAAGAAGGAAAGAAGGAAAGAAATGAAATTGGCTTCAAGCATGGCTGCATCCAGGAGTCAAACTGGTTTCATCAGGAACCTGTATCTCTTCTCCATATCTTGGCTTTGTCTCCCTCCCTGTTGACTTCATGTAGGCCAGCTGTGCTCCTGACAGCTCCAGGTTCATAGTGCCCTTGTAGATAGCAAACCTAGAGAGAAAAGTCCCTATTTCCCAATGTAGCCAACAAGAGCCTCAGGACCGACTCCGACCGGCCTGACTTAGATCACTTGTCCAGCTCTTGAGCCAGGGGTCATGTGGGGATTAGTTCCATTTGAACTATGGGGAGCAAGAATGGGTAAGGGTGTTTCCTGAAAAAGGGTTCAGTTACCAGAAGAAGGAATATAGGGGGGTGCTATATAAACCAATAGAAGCCATTCAGTGAGGCAGGTGCTGTAACAGAGTGGCAAAGGCAGGTCACCTGTCTGTATGTGGGGAAATCAGGGCAGGCTTTACAGAGGACAGGCTGCTTAAGTCCTCAAAAAGTTACACATGGAATTACCATATGACCCAGCAATTCCACTCCTAGGTGTATGCCCCAGAACTGAAAACAGGTACTCAAACAAGTACATGTACACCCATGTTCATAGAATCATTATTCACAATAGCCAAATGGTAGAAACAACCCAAATGGCCATCAACTGATGAAGAGATAAACAAAACGTGGTCTGCACATACAGAACTATTCAGCCGTAAAGAGGAATGAAGTGATGATACATGCCACAATGTGCATGAACCCTGAAAACATTACGCTAAGTGAGAGAAGCCAGACACCAAAGGTCACATAGGGGAGATTCCATTTACGTGAAATGTCCAGAATAGGTAAATCCATAGAGACGGAACCCAGATGGTGGTTATAGGCAGTGGAATGGAGGAATGGGGAGCAACTGCTTAACATGTATGGGGTTTCCTTCTGGGGTGATGAAACTGCTTTCAAACCTGGTAGGGATAGTGGTTGTACAATATTGTGAATGTACCAAATGCCACTGAATTGCTCATTTTAAAATGGTTAATTTAACGTTACATGAATTTCACTGTATTTGACCAGAAAAAAATAATAAAAATGGACAAATAGTGTATGCTATCTAGTAGTCGCTTCACAAGGATCCAGTTTGAGGGGAGTAGGGGGAAGGTATGGATGAAGCAAGATTGACCACAGTTGGTTATTATTGATTGGGGTTCATTATACTACTTGTCTTTTGCCTATGTTTGAAAAATTCCTTAATAAAGAATTAAGTAAAAGAATGAAGGTGGCCAGCCCTGTGGCTGAGTGGTTAAGTTCATGTGCTCGGCTTCGGCGGCCCAGGGTTTCACTGGTTTGAATCCTGGGCATGGACACGGCACCGCTCAATGCCATGCTGGGGCAGCGTTCCAAAGAGCAGAGTCAGAAGGACCTACAACTAGAATATATAGCTATGTACTGGGGGGACTTTGGGGAGAAGAAGAGGAAGAAAAAAAAGAAGATTGGAAACAGATGTTAGCTCAGGTGCCAATCTTAAAAAAAAGGAATGAGTAAGAGCTTGCCAGGCAGACAAATGGGGTGGGGGTGAAGGTCATTGCACATGCGAAGGTGCAGAGGAGCGAAGCAAGGAGAGGCGGAACACCTGCATGAAGCCTTGGGACTGACCAAGTCCAAGGTCACACAACCAGCAGGAGCCTGAGCTCTCTTCCTGCCTTCTCTCTTTTCTCTTTCTTTCTCCCTTTCTCTCTCTCTTTCCTTTCTTCCTTTCTTGCTTGCTCTTCCTTCCGTCTTTTTTTTTTAAATAAAATCTTGGTTTTAAGCAGAAATAGTCTTAAAGCTGCTAGATCAGCAGTCACAAAGTCCAAATACATATCTTACTTATTGGTGGGGCCTCATTCAGAACCCATTTAATCTTACTTTGGACGTAATTCTTTGAGTTATAGGGAATCCCAGCCCACAGTAGATGAAAAGCAGTTTTTAGAGGGGAAATGAAAGGCTTCTAGGTAAGGCAAGCACATTGGCAATAATGAAATGTGACAGCCACAGCCTGGGTTGGGAGGATGTAGATAGGAAAGCTTGTGAAAAAAGATATTAGAATAAAAATACACAGGGCATAAGGAGTAAAAGGGCACGTGTGTACAGTGACGGATGGTAATTGGTCTTTGGGTGGTGAACATGATGTAATTGAAATTGAAATATGATGTACACCTGAAATTTATATAATGTTATAAACCAACGTTACCTCAATAAAAAGAAACTTAAAAAAAAAGAATAAGAATACATAGTCATCATAGGGGGCGGCCCCATGGCCAAGTGGTTGGGTTCATGCGCTCTGCTTCAGCGGCCCAGGGTTTCACTGGTTTGGATCCTGGGCGCAGACACAGCACCACTCATCAAGCCATGCTGAGGTGGTGTCCCACATGCCACAGCTGGAAGGACCCACAACTGAAAATATACAACTGTGCACCGGGAGCCTTTGGAGAGAAAAAGGAAAAATAAGATCTTTGAAAAAAAATACATAGTCATCAAAGAAATGCAAATCAAAACCACAATAAGATACTACTTCACACCCATAGCCTGGGTATTTTTAAGAAGTCAGGGGACCAGCCTGGTGGTGCAGCAGTTAAGTGCACACGTTCTGCTTCGGCGGCCCGGGGTTCGCCAGTTGGGATCCCAAGTGTGGACATGGCAGTGCTTGGCAAGCCATGCTGTGGTAGGCGTCCCACATACAAAGTAGAGGAAGATGGGCACCGATGTTAGCTCAGGGCCAGTCTTCCTCAGCAAAAAGAGGAGGATTGGCAGCAGATGTTAGCTCAGGGCTAATCTTCCTCAAAAAAAAAAAAAAAAAGGTAATAACAAGTGCTGGTTAGGATGTGAAGACTGCTGGTGGGAAGATAAAATGGCTCAGCCACTTTAGAAACAGTCTGATAGTTTCTCAAAAGGTTAAACATGGTTGCTATATGACCTAGCAATTCCACTCCTAGGTGATATACCCAAGAGAAATGAAACACGTATTCATCTAAAAACTTATACATGAATGTTCACAGCAGCACTAAACATAATAGGCAAAAAGCTGGAAACTACCTAAAAACCCGCCAACTGATGGATAAAAAGGTGATATATCCATACGATGCAATATCATTCAGCAATAAAATGGAACGAAGTACCACATGGATGAATCTTGAAAACATGCTAAGTGAAAGAAGTCAGTCACTCACAAAGGACCACATATCGTATGATTCTATTTACATGAAATGTCCAGAATAGGTAAAGAATAGAAAGTTGATTAGTGGTTTCCTAGGGCTGGGAGGGATGAGGGAACAGGAGGGTGACAGCTAAGGGGTGCAGGGTTTCTTTTGAGGTGATGAAAATGTTCTGGAATTACTGATGCTGGATGCACAACTCTGAATATACTGAAAACCACTGAATAGAACACTTTAAATGGGGGAATTGCATGGTGTGTGAATTCTCTCTCAAGAAAGCTGCTATTTTTAGAAAGGAATAAAAGTACAGTAGCCTGGGTCGCTTTAGGGCGGGGGCAAATGGCATCACACTCCAATCATCTGAGTCAGCTTCTCTGGGCCAACAACCTGGTCATGGCGATGAATGAATTTCAGCAGGAAGTGTGTCACCTATGTTTTGGAAGATACTTAGTGAAAATGAGTGAGAGAAAAAAAATGCTTCCAGTGCTTCCAGCAGTGTGGTTCCGGGTCTCTATTAAAAGGAGGCCGTGGAGGACTGCCTGGGCAGGAAGAAGGATGCCTCAGGGACTGGGCCAGGGGCCCCAAGTTACAGCACTGGGGAGGCAAGTTTTTTCTGTGTGTGTGTGGAAGACTGGCCCTGAGCTAACATCTGTTGCCAATCTTCCTCTTTTTGCTTGAGGAAGATTGTTGCTGAGCTAACATCTGTGTCAATCTTCCTCTATTTCGTATGTGGGATACCGTCTCAGCATGGTACGAGGTCTGTGCCAGGGATCCGAACCCCTGACCCCAGGCCGCCACTTAACCACTACGCCACCGGCTGGCCCTGGGAAGGCAAGTTTTAACATTCACGAATTACACATACCCTTTACTTTCCCTAAGGAAAAGGTTCACTGATAAATTCAAAGTTTCTCTATAAATATTTTGGGAACCAAATAAAGGGGTCTTAAAATGAAGAAAAATCAAACTATGTAACAGGGCATGTAAAATGAGCAAAAACTTTGTGGCTTTATGTTTGGAATTCTTTCTGTGCTGGAAAAATCAACTATTAAAAATAACACTTTTGGGGCTGGCCTGGTGGCATAGTGTTAAGTTCATGGGCTCTGCTTTGGCAGCCTGGGGTTTGCGGGTTTGGATCCTGGGCGTGGACCCACACACTGCTTGTCAAGCCATGCTATGGCAGCACTCCACATACAAAATAGAGAAAGATCGGCACAGATGTTAGCTCAGGGCCGGTCTTCCTCACCAAAAAAACCCCCCAAAACTTTTTTTTAAATGAGAACATTTTAAGCTGTTTGCAACTAGTATTTCTCTCAGATAACCCATTACAGGTATTAGTCTCTCACCATTACAGCAAATGAAAAACTAAATGGGATAGAACTGATACTATATATATTTGTTGAACATTGGTGTTTGAAGTACCACAGACGTCTTGATGTGCTCTGTAAAAATTCCGACCAGATGAACACAACTTGCAGACTTCATGAAGAACATTTTGAGGGAGAAATTGCCCAATTATCATCACTTTAATGTTTCTAATAATGTGCTATATGTCGATGCTATGAAACCTTAAGTTTTACTTTTTCTTTTAGATCATGAACTATTTCATATAGTAAGAGAAGAGAACACCCATGCAACCAACATCATGCAGACATTTTGTTGCATTTGTTTAAAACCGCTCCCCTGGCTTCCTGCCCCTCCCCCCCACCCCATTATGGTCATGCCTAGATCTCAGCTACAAATTTCCACGTAGTCCTGTCCCAATGTTTAACCCTTTCAGTGGTTACTACCTATGCTTCTAAAGGGATCATGAGCTGGGCACCAAGTACTGAGAATATCATTTTATTGCTGGAAGAGAACTAAGGTGACTTTATAGTAAGGACACTGAGGCCCAGGAAAAGTAAGTGATTTGCCTTCTCAAGGTTGCACAAAGTCTGAAACGCACAAATCTTAATTCCTTGTCCAGCAAAGGGAATAGCAGAAATAGCACGGACTTTAAGGCAAACTCAGCTGAGTTCGCATCCTAACTTTGCCATTTACTAGTGAAAGCACTTGTCCACAGGATAAAATGCAAACACCTATCTGAACTTCTGTTTTCATCTGCAACACAGAAATTATACCACCTCCTCTTCAGAGCAGTCATAAGAAGTAGAAACAAGTGGCGCTGTGCCTAGCACAGAATAGGGATTCAATAAATAGCAATTTTTAAATTCCGTTTTTCAAATGAGCACCTATTCTGCACAAGGCACCACTCCAGGCACTGAGAACACAGCCATAAACATAACGATGTCTTTGCCTGTCGCTAAGAAATCACCAGTAAAATCTATTGTTAGCCAGTTGGATGTGCATCCATTTGCAAGTTTCTGGTCTCTATGGCTGTGGAATTCTTTTTTGTTGTTTTTATGGTCAGGATATTCTTGATACATTCTGATTTTTTGGTTTCTCAAATCAACTCAAGAGCCAGAGCTGGCCAGGGACAGCCCAAATTCTGGCTACTGGGCTCAGGGAAGAATGGGAGGCATGCTATATCCTTAAGGGATCCAGATGAGTGAGACAGGTCCTCGTCCTCAAGGAATTCTCAGTCTGTTAATAATATTAATAATCAAGACCATTTGCGGGGCGCTTACTCTAGGTCAGGTGCTGGATGAGGCACTGTATAATTATTTCATTTAATCTTCACAACCTTCTAAACAGGAGGTATACACAGGGTAGAGTGGTTACTGTAATTTATTTTCATCATGGTTTGCTGTACATTTTAAGAGTCTTGATAACTATTGAAATAAAGTCTTCTAAAGAATATTCCTTTGGCAGCTTAAGCATTTATTAAGGCAGAAGCCTGAATAAATTCTGTCAATTACTCTTGCTCTAGGATTTAAGGATTCTAAAGTCAAAGGTGATAGGGGTTTTTTCTTTTTTTGTAATAAGACTTGAACATTGAACTTCCTAGACCCTCACTTCTCAGATATTAAATAACAACTTTAAGCTCCCCCCCATTACAGGATCAAAAGGCCAAACACCAAATACCTTGGACAGCATTTCTCAACCAGCCAACTCACTTGGATGACATGAAAAAGAGGCTCCTGGTTCCTTTGGAAAGGATCATAATTATCTTTAAACACAAAGCTGGGTCACTACACCTCTCAATACCTTTAAGGGCTTCTCTTGTAGCCATAGGGTAAACCTTTAGCATGGCATTCGAGATTTCTTGCAACCTGGCCCCCTTCTGCCTACCATTTTTAACTTTGTTACTGATTCACACATTCTTCCAGGCAGCCTACCAGCCATCCAAGGCTCACATCCATTGCTTGAACCCTCACCTTGGCCTTTTCCACCTCTGTGGTTTTGCTAATACTATTCCTTCATCTTGGAACGCCCTCCTCACTCATCTCCACTCATCAAAAACCCATCATCTCTCAGCCCAGATACCACTGCCTCCTCCATCAAGCCTTTCTCAGGTGCTGTCAGAATTGCTTCCTCCTCTTCACTCTCACACATGGCTTCAGACTCTATTATAACATGTGTCTCATTCTACCAAGTTCCTTTTTCCTTGATTTAGGACATTTCCCCAGCCCCATCTTGTACACAGAGTGGCTCTCAAACGCTGTTGGATGAATGAAAGGCGGAGCTGAACAGGCTGTACCAGCTGCTGCAAACACACCTCTCTACATGTCTCCTCTGGCAGTGGGACATCCATGTGACCACCAAGCCTAGAAATCCAGGGCTGGATGAAAGCCCAATGGGTGGTCCAAATTTTGTCCAGAGTCCCTTCTAAGACAATCCTAAAGTAAAAGATGGTCTATTTTAATCTGGTGTTAGGAATCTTATTCAACCTTTTTTCACTCCTCAATGGGTCTATTATTTTCTTTCTTCAAAGTTTTCATATTTCAAAAATACAAAAACACAATCATATTAAGAGATTCAACTTTTACAGGAGTCCAGCATGAAAGTCCTATTTCACTGCCATTCCTCCCACCCCCTTTCCCAGAAGTCAACTACTGGGGACAGTTTAACGTGCAGTTTTGTTTCTATACGCTTACATACACATATTTATACAAAAATATTTTCAACATAAATAGGAGACAATATACTATTCCACAACTGGCTTCCCCCCCCTACTTAATACATTAATTTACATGAGGCTGAACATTTTCTTTTGAATGATTATTGGTGATTAATTTCTTTTTTGGTGAACTATTTCTTCATAACCTTTGCCTATTTTTCTACTGAGTTAACTGTTTGCTTTTGGTTTGTGGTAACTCTCATACTGCCACATTGTGGGCACCCATCTTTTGTTATATATGTTGCACAGACCTATTTTCCAGCATATTCATTTATTATTTCTTAACAGTAGCAAGCCATGTAACTCAAGCCTGTTTCCTTACCTAGACAATGAGGATGACACCACCTGTGTAAAATGGTGGGAAGAATTAAGTGAGAACTGCATGTCAAGTACCAAACATTATGCCTGGCATTCAGTAAGTGTTCATAAACGTTAGCTACTCTTCATTACCTAGACCTGGGGTCACAGATGCACTAGGTGTTTAGTCCACAGAATTTAAAAATAATACATTTGAATCCTCTAGGCGAGGCACACATTTTCTAGTTGGCCACACCCTCCCTTGCCTCCCTAGTCTGTACACTGCAGCTTCTCAGATTTGTTACCAGTCTTCCACTCTCCAAAGTTTTTTTTTTTTTTGGAGGAAGATTGGCCCTGAGCTGACATCTGCTGCCAATCCTCCTCTTTTTGCTGAGGAAGACTGGCCCTGAGCTAATATCTGTGCCCATCTTCCTCTACTTTATATGTGGGACGTCTACCACAGCATGGCTTGCCAAGCGCTGCCATGTCCATACCCGGGATCTGAACCGGCAAACCCCGGGCCGCCAAAGTGGAATGTGTGAACTTCACTGCTGTGCCACTGGGCTGGCCACTCTCCAAATTTTTTAATGGATGAAAAAAAAGCTGGCTTTGATATCATATATCACCTATAATTAGGGCTGCTCTGTGTGCCCATTATGCACTGAACAACGCTAGGATGTGTCGTTCATGGTGTAGCCTACTTATGGAGCCCCTTGTGATTGGGCGATGTACAACCTGCACATCTGTACATGGCAGCCTGGTCCACATTTCAAGAACTTTAAGGGCATTCTCACAGCAATTTTAAAAGCTTTCCCAAGAGGCATCTCTTATTTTCACGACACCCACTAGGTAGGATCAAGATGTGTATGATATCTCTAGTGTACAGATGGGGTAGGCGGCCAGGGCTGGTAAGCCAGAAGTGTGGCCCAAATATCTACACATTCAGATTGGGGCTGTGAAGGACTAGGTCATCAGGTCCCTGCTTGGTACTCTGTCAAAGTCAAGATTAGAGCTTCTAGATTTCCAGAGGCCTCCCAGACATCATCAAGGAAAAGCCATAAAGAAATTACTACCTCTATAACAAAACCATAGATGAGATTAGGCTAGATAATAACCCCTTACATGTATATAGAACTTCAAATGTTAAATGTTTTACAAAGTATGTTTACACACCCATCATAACATTTATTTATTAACAAAGTCTTGTAAGAATGGACACAGATGATTATACCCATCTTGGGGTCATCACATGCTGAATTTGGGGGTACTCTCTAAAGAACTCCTCCAAAGGACTAAAAGGCAGTTTTACCACCCACTAGTCTAAAGGACTTGTGGTAAAGTGCCAGTCTGAAATGACAGCTACCCAGCTATCAGTTATGGTTTCAAGAGACTCGCTAAGCACACAGTCTCTCTCTCACACACACACACACACACACACAGTTTCTAACACACAAACTAGTGGAAAGTTTTCAGTCTGACAAACTTGTCACTGGAAACTGAATATGCAAAGATAAAGAGCAAAACAAACCTGAGTCCAACCACCTCGTTAATAGCTGAGGTCTTTATTTCAATTTGTATATACAGTAAAAGTGCTGCTGAGAATCTGCAGCAACCAGACAAAACATAATTCTCTCTCAACAGTTAGCAGCTTAAGATCTATCAACTACAGTGTTAACGTTCACAAGTGTCATTTCTGTACTTATCAATTCGTGCAAGTGAGTTTTTATTCTTACACACTTTGATGAAACACACTTACAGTCTAGTAGTGAATCCGACTGAGGGTGTCACCTAGCATACACAACACACAGACAGAAATGTCAACTCTTAGAGCCACACTCAAAATCCCCAGTTTCATTTGGGGATGGGAACCATAATTTTGCCTGTGTCAATTTGTTGATGATTAATATTTGGTTTTGTTTTGGATGCATATTTTCCAAAGCTGAAAGGCAGCTCCTCACTGGAACTCACTCGGAATTCAGCATTTCATGTGGCTGTACCTCAAAGGAATGTGAAATCAGAAACAAAACCAAATCAGTGAAGACCACATGAAAATATGCTCATTAATAGGACATTACTAGGGAGGAAGGCTTGATCCCAGTGTTCTTCTTGGTATCAGATTTTTACCTCACTTGGCTGGAGGGAGTATAGGGGAAAAAGAAGACCCCAGTCAGTGAAGTGTAAAATTGAACCTGCTTTTTCTTCTTAAGGAGTCAGTGGAATAGAAAGCCTTCCTTGCAGGATGCACTGAGTATATACCAAGGAATTGAAAATGGAGCAGACAGAAGTGCCTTTCAATTATCATGAAAAAGGTAAAATGTTAGTCATTTTACAACCTAACCAGAGTCACCCAGGCTACCACCACTAGCCTCACGCATCAGCACTAACAAGTAATCCAGGAATGCTTCATTTCAAAGGGAATGCACTTAGTCTTAGAAGAGAAAAATCATTAAACTGAGGAGAAGTTTCCACCCACAGAACAATTGTTAAACCATTAGAGCGAGGTTATAGAAGAGCTCTGAATAGACAAAAGAATCTAAGAACAGCTCCAATGCAAAGATACTCAAAGGCAACAGGTATGGGCAGTAGGAAGTGGGGCAAGGCATGAAGATAGATGTGTGGTTACAAACAGCACTAAATGCGGACAACTGTTGGGCCTGGGGAATAATCAAGGGACAGGAGAGCTAGAAAGCCATTACTGTGTCTGACCTACCAGAATGTTCTTCCTAAGACAGTTTGAGAGAGGAGGGTGGAAAGTTAGGGTGGGCCTGTTTGGCTGGGAGCTCAGGGGGCTTTCCAGAGGTGAAAACCTTCCTTTGATAGAAATTGTCCCAAGGCAAATGGGAACAATTTCAATCCATCTATCACAGTGAGTTCCAGTGCCCACAAAACTCAGTAGCCACTACAGTTTAGGTTCTAAAACCAAGGGTTCTAGCTTAGAAAAACTGGAGGATTGTGGCTACAGCGTATTTTCAACAACTTTGTGGGGCTTTCTTCTCTACTTTAAAGTTGAAAGTGAGGGGAAACTGTGCTAGTTTGACAAGGTCATGGTGTCCTTTGGCACTCCTGCCTAAAGTCAGTGTGATACTTTTAGGCAAAGTAACATTTTAAATACATAGGCTTGGGAACAATTTGTTTTTAGCTTGAACACGAATTGGTTCTGATTATTTTTTAAAAGAAAAGTCACCCCTGTGGTTCTTGCTCTGGGCACTAATTTTGAGAGGTCAACAGGGCTAACAGGTGTACTACAATCATCTGGGGATGGAGTGAAGGATTGGGGTACCTGAGTTAAAGTAGCAAAATGATTAGGAAACAAGATGCTGACTCTGAGAAGGCCAGCCTGCCAAAGCCACAGGAAGCTGAAGCTGTCATGCAAATCATCCTCTCCGACAGACAAGGCAATGCTAACCTAGTTCCAAAAGCATTTCCTTGTACAGGGGAAATAGGCAAGGCATGCTTTGCTACTCTTTCCAGGGCTTATTATGTGCCCCTTGCTCATCACTTGGTTGCACAGAACTGAGGCCAAGAGGGGACAGCATTTGTGATTTAACACTACGAATATTAAAAGATTAACTAAGTTTTCTAGATAAGCTCTAAAAGCCAAAGTTCTACCACGACGGTGGAACCGGTTATAGGATGGGGAAGGCTCAGTGCACTTTTCTAAACTGTCCATCCAAGTCCACTGAGCATAGTTATGTTAATAAGTCAGTCTAGATGAACAGAGAGTTGACAACATTTTACACCCCAAACTTGGGTCCTTCTAACCTGACATTTCTGCTCTTTAGGGAGAATCACCTTCAGCTGATTCTCTTGGGCAGATGGAATAAAGCTTTGAAATTAAGGATGCTGGGGTCAAAATGCAGACAGAAGATTCCACATCACTTTGGTTTCAGTAATCAGTGGGTATTAAAAAATAAATTAAGGAAACACAAGGAATTATTTATGACTCTCATAATATAGTCTCAATATTTCCTAAAGACAATCCCAGCCCAAAGTCACCGGGTGAACATTTTCTTGGGGCAAAAAAAATCTCTATCCTATTATGCTGATTTGTGGAAAGAGCTTCCCACTCTCCCTGCACATCTCTTTCCTCTCCAACCAAGCTGAGCTCATAAAGTAGCAGTGTGGGAATGGCAGGACACCAATAAGCAGCAGCAGCCAGAGGAGGAAATTCAAGCTGCACCTCAAAACAAGGGCGTCAGAGGGGAGCACTTATAACATGTCTTCCTTTACTCAAACTGTTTCAAGACAAGAGGGAGCAGCACACTTAAATATCCACACATTTCTTCATTTAAAAACATCACTTCTTTATTTCAAAGGAAAAATAAAAGACCCTCCCAACCCTTTCCAAAAAAACCCAATAATAATAATAACAATAATAAAAAATCCTATTAGAAACCATAAGGAAGCACTGAGAGTTTGAGTATTACATTCTTCAAGTATGCTGTTCAGATTTTTTGTTTTTTAAATTGGTGACTATACACGTATTTAAAAAAACCTTAAAAGTGCGGCCATGGGATTTTGCTTAAAATTAAATATTTAGAGGGCTACTTCGAAATACTGTAGTAGGACTGTGCAGTGATCCTTTGGGGCATGATGCTCTCACTTTTGTATCCTAGCAAAGGTTAAGGGACTAGGTTCGAAAGAGATCATACTTCCACAGTTAGCATGAGTGGCCAACTTGGGTTGAAAGCCGGGGAGATCCATGTGTTCTTCCACGGACAAGGAAAATCCACCCTAAATCCAAAAATTCAGACATGGAATGTGGTAGGATTTCACAGTAAAGTTAGTCTGGGAGGGGGCGAGGTGGTGAGCCCAGACAGGGCAGGGCGTTAGGTTTAACTGGTTTCCCTAATCAGGTTTTCGCATCTTTTTAGTGGGTTTTAGTGTAGTCCTTCAAGCCACAATTTAGAATGCCCTTCAGTGTGCTCCAGGTTGTTGGTTCATGTTAAAGGACTGTTTAAGATTTGCATCCCAAGGAAAATCATGCTACATAAAAATGATCCAAGATTTTTGCCCAAAAAACTTCTTGGATAAAATCTAAAAAATACTATTGCAATTGTGTCTCTTGAAGAAAAAAACATTATTCTAAATGTAAACAGATTCACTCAACTCTTGTTGTTGTAGAAAACTTCAGAGTAGGTAAGTTGCTGTCTAATTCTTCGCTGCATGCACTCGCCATAGGGTAGGGGAGCACTGCCTTCTTGTGCCAGCATCATCTAGGGGAGGAAAAGAACCGTTCCACATAGCTGAAGAGGGCATCCCAGTGCTTCCAGAGAAAGGCAATGAAAACCACAAGGAATAAAGTGCTGAACGTCCTGTTGCGTGTCTTCATTAGAGGAACCACACAGTTGGCTACCGTAGAGACAAAGACCAAAAGGACTGCCATGACTGCCAGAAGAATGTTGATGAGTTTTCCCAGAAGGTTCCGGGCAGTGGCATTCTCCAGCCCTTCCAGCTGTACCACCTGCTGCTGCTGCTGTTGCAGCTCCATCTTGGAGATTCGGGTCTGGCACGCCTCCAGGGCCTCCTGTGGGCCAGAACAGGGATTAGTTAAACCTTCTGCTCACAAGTACTCTGAGTAGATGACACGCCCCTTTGGCAAGCCAGATGCATCCTGAGCTACCCCGTCAATACTTTTAAATATGCTTTAAATATGCTAGAGCCTTGAATGTGAGAGGCCAAATATAAAACTCACTATTCAAGTAACTACTACTCACCTAAATTGCTCTCCACTGCTATCCTATGGGATAGCTCACAGGAAGCAGTGAACATAATCAGATTTGGTCTTGAACCTTTTAATGACAAGACCTCAGATACATGATTTTGTTTCTCTTTTTTCTATTTAAAAATTATTAATTTAAGTTGCACAGGACACACATACTTCATAAAAAATTTCAAATGGGACACATAGTCTCTCTTGATATTTTCCTCAATTCCAGTCCCTGCTGCTGAAGCAACACTGTCAGTTTCGTGTGTGTTCATCCTTTCACCTTTGTTTAAGTGTATACATATATGTGCCTAGGGAAATGTATGGAATTATTTTTTTATTTTCCATCTTAATATAAATAGCATCATACTATAGGAACTGATCCACAATTTGCTCTTTTCACTCAATAGTAGGTCTCGGTGATCTCTCCATGTCAATACGTAGAGATTCACCTCATTCTTTGTAACTGCTATGTAGCATTTTATCGTATGGATATATCACAGTTTATTCAGCCAGTTCCCTACTGGAGAGATTTAGGTCATTTCCAACTTTTCCACTATAATAATGGAGAGGTGAACATCCTTTGGTCATCCTTGTACATACTACCTCGTGTTTCTGAAGTCAAATAAATCAGTGGAAAGGGCTTCCTGCTCTGTCTTCTTAAAAAGAGTGCACTCCCCTTTTTAGGTTGATCTCTGTAAAGAGGATACTATGCCCAAACACTAGACCAAACATTACAAGCCATCTGCTCCCCTGAAGGCTATGACCTTCACCCACGAGTATATATAAAATTTATCATAACATTCAGAGGACACAACCTATTTCCTTAGCTATGGTCAGACATTCCCCAAAGTCCAGCAGTGGTGGGCCCTGGGTTTTTCTGGTTTTGGTTTCAATGGGTCCTGGCTTCCACGGATTTGAAGTGAAGGCCAGGCAACTTGAGACTGAAGCTAGCCAGGGAATGGACAGACAATAGATACTTCCCAGCCCAGAATGATCTTGGGGAAAAAATTAAACTAGAATTCTGAGGCCTAGAGAAGATGGCAGCTGGGCAAATGATTTAGACATTCCCTTGATTCCTTTAGGCTGCTGTAATACAAGTTTCCTGGACCACTTTCTTTCTCTAAGACTAAGATGCTTTCATATGAAACCACCAACTGTTCTTTTAGAAATACCTCCCAACTGGGATGAGAAAAAGTTAAATATTCTGTTTTCCCATAGAATAAACTAGAGCCTTAAACATCACTGCCTCATGTTATTCTCGCAAACCGCCTGGCAATGCACCTGTAAAGGGTTTGGATTTGGCAGCTAGAACAAAAGCCTCCTTTGCCATAGAAGGAGAAGACAGGCAAGATGGCCACGAGACTTGTCAGAGCAGCTCTTAAAGCAGTAACCAACAGATGTAATGTGGTTTTCTACATACCGAGACTCTTGTGATCCTAAGAAACATTTCCCAAGAACCTAAGCAAGCACACCACCTCCAAATGGTACAGACTTTGGAGAAATGCATCTCATTTGAGGAGCAGGTATATTACAGTTGGTATAAGCTTCTCCTGATACTCTACCCTCCCCATCTTCTTTTTTCTAAACTTTTTTTTTTATTGTAGTAAAATACATATAACAAAATTTACCATTTTACTTATCTTAAAGTGTACAATTTAGTGGTATTTAGTAAATTCACAATGTTGTGCAATAATCACTAATATCAAATTCTACAATATTTTCATCCTCCCCAAGAAGCACCCCTGGCCCCTTAGCCATCACTCCCCATTCCCCTTCCCATGGCCCCTGGCAACCACTGATCTACTTTCTGTCTCCACAGATTTAGCTATTCTGGACATTTCATACAATATGTGGCCTTTGGTGACTGGCTTCTTTCACTGAGCATAATATTTTCCAGATTCATCCATGTTACAGCATGTATGAGTACTTCATTCCTTTCCCTTTTTTTTCCTGAGGTAAAATACATATAAAATTTGCCATCTTAACCATTTTTAAGTGTACAGTTCAGTGGTATTACATTCATAACGTGCAACCATCACCACCATCCCTCTCCACAGCTCTTTTCATTTTGTAAAACTGAAACTCTACATTCATTAAACAATAATCCCCCCATTCCTCCCACTCCCCAGCCCCTGGCAGCTCCCATTCTACTTTCTGTTAGTCTTCTGCTTTTACACCTGATCTTTCTTGCTAACCTGGATGTCCCGGGCCCGTTCATAGGACTGATATGCAATTTTCTCTTCCATGCTGGCCAACTCCTGCTTCAAGTTCAAGATTTCATTCTGATGGAGCTCTGTTAGGTCATTTAGTTGTTCTTCTAATCGTTCACATCTAAGAAGGGAGGACAAATGTAAATTTCAGGCATTCTGCATTTTTTCTGGTGTTATTCACATCCAATCCCTAAAACCCATTCTGCAAAGGAAGAAAATAAAAGCAAAGAAATCCAGTGAGTGGCCTTGGGTAACAGGGCATGCTAGTGGTACAGCTCTTAGTCCCTGGAATCGACAGCTTGTCACAAGGCCATATCATAGGGGCAACAGGGTTCTTCCACATTCTTCTCAACATACAGTATTCGCAGCGATGCTAGCAGCCCTGGTTAGCTTTGAGCATACCCATAACAAACGAGGTAGTTCTTTCTCTGCTCTGAGAAGCATATGTGAGGCAAAAACTAGACTACAATTAAGCAGGTTTCTTGAGAAGATAAACAGCACACAAATGGAAAGTGACCTTCTAGCAGTCACCAGCAGCTTATTCTGACACTAGACAGGACACTCACCTGGATGTTCATGATTCAGAGGCCATCATTCCCATGGCCAAGCACAGTGTCTGGGATATCTCAGTCAACAAATATTTACTGACAGCCTGCTGTGTGACAGGTATGTTCAAACTAGTGGGAATACTGTGGTAAGCAAGACAGAATGCCTGCCCTCAGGAGTGTACATGCTAAAGTGGGGGGTCTGGGGGCAGAAAAACCAAGCTGACTGCAGGGATGGATAAGTAACTCAAAGAAGATCAGCAGGGGTATGCAGCAGAGTGCCTGGCAGCTGGTTTAGGTGGTATGGTCAGGGAAGGCCACTTCCCTGTTGAACACTCTTAAACAATCAGAGTTGAAACTTGAATGATATGAACGAAGCCTTGTGAAGATTGGGAGGAAGAGTATCTTAAAGCAGAAGGAACAGCAAGTACAAAGTTCTCAAGATGGGAACTAGCTTGGCAGGTTTGAGGGACAGAAAGAGGGCCAATGGGGCTATAGCTGAATAAAAATAGGGGGAATGGAAGGAGATAAGGTTCTTTGGGAGCAGGGATCATTTTATTCATCTTTTCTCTCTAGCAAGTAGGACTAGGCTAAGAAGGTTCATTCTACATAAAGATGGAACCTGGGCAGGGCAGCTAAAGACTAATAGGATTGTAACAGGTTTAAAGGACAAGATCAGAGATTCCATGTAGAAAAAGAACATGGGTAAAGGGCAGGAGGTATATATGTATAGGATAACTGGAATAGAGGATCTACGTTAGAGAGAAAGGGAAACCTGGTCTTAACAGGTAGACAAGGGAGTGGGGATTCTGGAATAGACAGTACATGGGCCCAAAGCTGATTGCTGAGGCAGGAGGGTGACAAAATGAACAGTGTTTTAGGAAAATGGGTTTTCTGGTACTGGTGAACGCTGGGGCAGGTTGTGTGTGGAGCCCCAGGAACCAAAGAGCTAAGCAGGCAGGAGAAAGGTTGAAGACCACACATTAAAAAAGAATACAAAGGGAAGAACAAACACATCTCTAACTTATGGGGATTAGAATGGAAGCCTCTGTCAGACAGAGGGCTCACCCCAACAGGAGAATATACTACTTCTGAGCACTACTCAGGCAAGCACACACCTAACACTAGCACATGAGTCTCAGAGAACTTTGTTTTTAAAAAAAAAGAATGCCAGAACTAACTCAAACATTTAAAACTATCCTACCCTTTCCTCTTGTTTTTAACCACATCTGTAGTACATAAACTTTTTTTTTCCTGTTTTTTTCCTCCCCAAATCTCCCCAGTACACAGTTGTGTATTTTCAGTTGTGGGTCCTTCTAGTTGTGGCATGTGGGATGCCGCCTCAACACGGCCTGATGAGTGGTGCCACGTTCGCGCCCAGGATCCGACCCAGCAAAACCCTGGGCCACCAAAGTGGATTGTGCAAACTTAACCACTTGGCCATGGGGCCGGCCCCTGTAGTACGCAAACTTTTAAGGAATACATGGAAGTTCTCTGTTTTTGGTAATTTTTATGTTGTGGCATCACCAGCATTCTCCCTTCCAATAACTATATAATAAATAACTATACCATAAAGTCCATTCCTTCTCTAAGACACAAGAATTTTTTTTTTAAGATTGGCACCTGAGCTAGCATCTGTTGCCAATCTTTTTCTTTTTTTCTTCTTCTTCTCCCCAAAGCCCCCCAGTATACAGCTGTATATTCCAGTTGTAGGTCCTTCTGGCTCTGCAATGTGGGACGCTGCCTCAGCATGGCCTGATGAGTAGTGCTAGGTTCACACCCAGAATCTGAACCTGTGAAACCCTGGGCTGCTGAAGCGGAGTGTGTGAACTTAACCACTTGGCCAAGGGGCTGGCCCCAAGAATTTCTTTCTTTCTTTCTTTCTTTCTTTTTTGAGGAAGATTAGCCCTGAGCTAACATCTGCTGCCAATCCTCCTCTTTTTGCTGAGGAAGACTGGCCCTGAGAAAACACCTGTGCCCATCTTCCTCTACTTTATATGTGGGACGCCTACCACAGCATGGCTTGCCAAGCACTGCCATGTCCGTATCCGGGATCCGAACCGGCGAACCCCAGGGTGCCAAAGCAGAACATGTGCACTTAACCACTGAGCCACCGGGCTGGCCCCAAGAATTTCTTTTTAAGAAGGCATAGTGTGATCCTTTTTACTATGTTACTGAATCCTCTTTAGTTCTCCTTTATCCTTACTATGAATCTCTGTACTGTTTTCTTTCACACCGAAACTCTGTTACCAAAGTGACTAAACAGATCGATCAGAAAGCCTTTCCACCTTTTGTCTGTAACTGGGGCTGATATTCTCTGTGACTCTGTTTTTCCCTTTATCTGCTGCCCAAGGTATGTGCTTGGAAACATGTGCACTACCTCTGGAATTGATTTTCCACCAAATTTTAAGTTTACCAAATGCCATAAGATTATGTTAATATACTGTTTCATGAATGTCCTATTTAAGCCAACTGTTTTGCGGTGTTTTTAGTGTTTGACGATTTTATCAACCTCTCTCCTCACCAGAGAGGGGCTAGAGACTTTTTAAAAGGGGTGTTCCAATGTGTTAGTCCCTTGGAATTTAAGGGAAGAGGTAGGCCTGGTATCAAAGATCTCTCCTAAGCTAAGGATTGATGATGGGTGGCAGGGAGGGGAACACAGTGGTAGTGGCAACCAGCCTGTATGCTGATGAAAGTAGACCCGTATGACATCTTGGCATGTGTTCCATAGGCTACCATCTAATCTCTTGGCCCATAAATTGTATAGTCTCTCAGGAATATTGGGGAATCTTATTTGATATTAAATATGGCTCACACATATCATTAGAATAGATTAAAAAAAAGTAATAGCAGTAGCAGCTCCTATTTATTCAGTATCTACTATGCAAATTCATTTTCACAACCCCAAGAAGGTAGTAGGTAATATCTTTACTTTACAGATGAGGAAACTGAAGCTCAGAGAAGCAAAGTGACTTGCCCGAGGCCACACAGAAATTAAGTAGGGGAGCAAGAATTTTAATCTAGGTTTGTTTGACTTTAAAATACAAGTTCTTAACCTTTACACTGTGAAGCCACTTTGAAACTACTTAAGGAGCCCAGATAAGCTAAAACCTTTTATAAGAAAGAAATCTGAGTCATGTCTATAGCTAATCCAAATCACATAGCTACAAAGGGGGCTGGACAGTACTATAATGACATGATGGTTTGGAGCTTGATGTCAAGGTGGAATCAGTGGGAGGAGGAGTGGAATAAAAAGATTATGGACCTAGAATAAAGAAGAAGAAGAAAACAAGTGTTGATGAGAACGTGGAGAAATTTGAACCCTGGTACACTGCTGGCAGTGCTGTAACATAGTGCAATTGTTTTGGAAAACAGGCAATTGTTCAAAAAGCTAAACAAAGAGTTACCATATGACCCAAAAATTCCATTCCAGATATACACCAAAGAGAAATGAAAACTTATTTCCACACAAAAACTTGCAAATGAATGTTCATGGCAGCATTATTCATAATAGCCAAAAAGTGAAAATAATTCAATGTCCATCAACTGATGCATTGATAAATAAAATGTGGTATAATTTTGAAAGAAAAAGAAATCATGTAATGACACATGCTACAATATGGATAAGCCTTGAAAATATTATGGTACATTGAAAGATGACAGCCGGAAAGGACCACAAACTGTATGATTCCACATATATGAGATGTTCAAAACAGGCAAATGTATAGGGACAGAAAGATTAATGGTTGCCAGGGACTGGGGCAGGGTTGGGAAGATTAGAAGGTGATGAAAATGTCCTAAAATTGATTATGGTGATGGTTGCAAAAATCTGTGAATATACTCAAACCTATCGATTTGTATACTTTAAATGGGTGAATTGTATTGTATATGAATTACATCTCAATAAAGCTGTTAAAAAAGATTATAGATGTTTGCAATTTACATTGAAATGCATAAAAAAATAAGACAGATGAGGGGATAGATAAATGGAAATATATGTGATAAAACAATATAATAAATGTAGAATCTAAGAGGTGGGTGTATGGGTGTTCACTGTACCATTTTTTTCAAGTTTATAGTGTGTTTGAAAGTTTTATAATGAACATTGGGAAAAAATGATTATAGGTGTTATAGCGAGGAACACCTGGGTTCAAGTCCTGGTTCTGCCTCTCATAAGCTGTATGGTCTTAGGTTAGCTCACTTTCCTGAGCAAGTTCCTTCATCTATAAAATAAGGGTAATAATTTCTATCTTTTATATTCATTTGAACACACAGGAGGTGTGAAAAAAGGTCTGTTTTTCTCCTTTTCATCTTCATAGCCTACCAAGGAAAATACTGGCCTTGCTGAAAATGCTTCCACTTCGTAAAAAAGAAGGCAACACATGAATACATTCTTCCTGAATTAATGGGCAGTTTGAAACTTTTTTTTTTTAAAGCTTTTATTTTTTTCCTTTTTCTCCCCAAAGCCCCCCGGTACATAGTTGTATATTCTTCGTTGTGGGTCCTTCTAGTTGCGGCATGTGGGACACTGCCTCAGTGTGGTTTGATGAGCAGTGCCATGTCCACGCCCAGGATTCGAACCAATCAAACACTGGGCTGCCTGCAGCAGAGCATGCGAACTTCACCCTCGGCCACGGAGCCAGCCCCAGTTTGAAACTTTTTAACCAACCAAATATTTCCTACGGTGACTGATTCACCGCCTTAGTCTCATTTGAGGCGCATCACCAGTCCACATCGTTGTGCCAACCATAAAATAAATGCAAATATCCCACACCCTATTTTACATGTCTCTAAGATTACCATTATTTCATGTAACCCCCTACTCCTTTACAGTTGTTAGAAGCAGTATGTTGTGAAAAGAAATATACTACAAACATTTAAAGTATTGTTTGAAAGATAAAAATAGGTTCCCTGAGTAGAAAGAATCTTAAATTCTAGGGGTACAAAGATCGTAGAGGTCTAGGTCTAGCTAAACCTCTCTCAATGGAGGAATTCTTTTTACAACATCCTGACAAGCAATCTCTCCTTCAATACGGCCAGTGCCAGGGTCTTTTTTTTTTTAAGGCAGTTTTTTTCACTGCTTCAAAGACAGATATCTATCTAAATCTGAACTAAAACCTAGCTACTCGTAATCTCACCCCATAGTCCTTTGGCGCCACAAAGAACAAGCTCCTCCCTCATCTCCATTACCTCTGATACCTGCATTCAGCAATAGGAAGAACAGCCATCCCTTGCTTAACGACGAGGATACCTTCTGAAAAATGTGTTATTAGGTGATTTCGTCACTGTGCGATCAGAGTACATTTACACAAACCCAGATGGTACAGTGTACTACACCAGGATGTACAGTACTAATCCTATGGGACCACTGTTGTATATGCGGTCATTGTTGACAAAATGTGATTATAGGGTGCATGACTGTAGTTCCCTAGGTATTTCTATAGATCTAATCCCTGGTAAAGTCTTGACTATACCTGCATCTGTCAATATCATTTTGAACTCAGTCTGCTGACTGGTTTCTTTCAGCTCTCCTGCCTCACGCTATTGTAAAGATAAGCCTGCCCTCTATTCCACTGTCTTCATTCTGGGTGATAAGGAGAAAAGGGCCAGGCCAAGTCAGAGCTCACAGGCTGCTGCTAGAGAATATCCTAGCCCCCAAGCCTGGGAACTGTCTTTGCTAGGGTGACACACATTTTGTTGTATATTATAAAAGGTCGGGTGAGAAGAAGAGGTCAGAGTCACGAGAGCCTTCCTGCCCCTGTGAATCATCTCTGCAGTAGAAAGTACCTGCTGGGAGACAAAGGCATAAGTCAGCCTATTTTGTCATTTTTGCCTAGGCCACAGGAGTTGCATATATATACATCTAACTGAAAACCAAAATCGCACTCGCATTTGTCTTTTATTTATCCTAACGTTTCTGTGAGCATCCATTAATTGAAGGGGACAGAAATAAAGTGAAGAGAAACTTGTCAGATAGCAAGTGAGAGGCAGATTAGGGTACAAAATACGCTTTTCCCCCCAAAGTTTTAATACCCTTTAATATTCCTTTGAAATGCAAACCTTGAATCTCATATTCTCTTCCAGAATTTTAGATCCAAATTGATGCAGACACTAAGATGTTTTAATAAATATAGTTTTAAGTCCCTACTTAATTAGATTTACCAACAGGCTTTATTGATTTCTCTTACCCATTGTTTGAGCTAATTTTTTTCTTCTTGAAGTATATCCTTTCATATTTCTCTCAGCTAAGGTTTTTATATGTGGTAAATTTTTGCTACATATGTCTGAAAGTGTCTTAATTTCACCCTCCTTCTCCAATAATAAATTAGGTGGACATAGCATTCCAAGGTCATAGTGTTTTCCCCCCCGAGCACTTTGAAGGTATCATTCTGTTGTCATCTGGCAGTATAATCTCTCATTTGTTTCATCTGTTTCACATTGGGTTTCTTTCATCAACTGGATTTCCTTGCGCTGTTTGCAACTTTTGTTTGAGAGTATTTTATGGAGTTCCTGCATGTATCTCTTTTAGGTTCCTTTTTGTGCTGTTTCATGGGTTAGGGTTGTGACAAAATCTGTTTTGGATACTTACAGTCGTGAACAGCTAAGATGATATATTAATAATATCTTAGGCTGCCCCTCAGATTTTTACCTGTTTGTAGAGAGAGAGAGAGACTCTAATTATGTAACACTATGCATAAATAGGTAATACTATCTATGAATCATATAGTACTTAAAAAAGTCCTCAGTACTTGTTCCCAAACTCTTGATTTTATAAGCCAAGGTTTACCATATAATGGTCACTAACATGTCAAAGGTTCTGGAAGCCATTTTCAGACCAAATTTGCTTCAACTCCTATTATATCTGAAGGCTCTATCTTCACTGCTTCTGCTCTGCACCTTCTTTGCACTTATAAATGTTTTTACGCACTTTTTATGCACTATGTATCAGCTGATATATCTGCTCAGTCTAGGTTTTGAATTAAAATCCTAGCTCTGCAACTTATTGGGGTGAGTGACTGTGTTTATCTGTAAAGAAGAAATCTATCTACTCCAAAGGGCAACTGTGAAGATTAAATAGGAGACAGATGTCAAATGCCTGGCACAAAAAAGGTGCTCAGTGGGAGAGATATATCACAAGTACACATTCGGTTTCATTTTTCTCTTTTGGGATTCTCCTTGTTCCCTCCAACAAGCCCTAGTGAGGGAGTTCAACATGACTGCTTGATTGTCACGTGGTCTCAAATGCTATGTGGTTCCACTGTTTACGGGTTCCTACTTTTGATTTTTTTTCTCTAATCCTCCATTTCTTTATCTATCTCCACAACCCCAATTTTATATATTCTGGAATTTTCACTGTTTTCTATGACAACACACAAATGGGTTTACTGGGCATAAATGGGTTTACTCCACTTTGGGCATAAGCTCCTTACTTCTTATTTCTTCATCAAGAGCACCAGCACAAGCAAACAAATGGGTTCCTGCCATTTCCCCGGCTCAAGTTTGCCAGATTATTCAACTAGTTCCATTCACTGGCCTGTTCCACGTTTCCTTTAAATTGATAAAATTGTCCTACCCCCCTTCCTTTCATGGCATGTGTTTTGTATGTGTGTTAGAAAGCATCTCAAGTACATTTTATCTTATCTTTATAAATCTCCAGAAAGAGGTGAGTAGAAACTGCTAATCGTTACCATGCCCTTGTAGAAAATAAAGTCTTTCAGGGGTCAGCCCCGTGGCCGAGTGGTTAAGTTCGTGCGCTCTGCTTCAGTGGCCCAGGGTTTGGCTGGTTTGGATCCTGGGCGTGGACATGGCACCGCTCATCAGGCCATGTTGAGGCGGTGTCCCACATGGCACAACTAGAAGGACCCACAACTACAATATACAACTATGTACTGTGGGGGTTTCAGGGAGAAGAAGGAAAAAAAAAAGATTGGCAACAGATGTTAGCTCAGGTGCCAATCTTTAAAAAAAAATAAAATAAAGTCTTTCAGAGATTGAACAATTTACTCACGATTACATGGGAAATTAGCAGTAAGTTCTCCTCAAGCTGAGTCTTCCCAAATTAGAAAATATAATTATTGTTCCTAGAGAGAGTACTGTACTAGCAAGTAGTTAAATAGCAAAGTAGCATCTGGGTAAGTAGAATGGACTTCATTTTCCCAGAGACGAAATGGACAAACTTGTTAGGAGACTTGCCAAGGTGACACAAAAACGCAGAACTGAGGAGTGAAGGCGGTCCACAATGGGTCCAGTTGAAACAGCCCCATTAATTCGTCGACTACTAACTACCAGCATGTGTTTCCCTCTTCAAGTCATAAGAATTACCTGGAGAATGATGACTTTCTGAAAGAACAGAAAAGTTGCAGCTGCTATTGTGTAGCTGAAATCCTATTACAGTCACACAAACAATTGCGTTTCGGTTACCATAGTAAGTACCTCCAATCTGCAGGAAACATCAGGGAGGAAACTAAGAAAGCCATAAACTTGGAGACTTTTGAAAAATATGATGAAGAAAGAGGTTGGCAAGATGCCCTTGGTGTCTCGGAATGCAGGTCTTCTGGGTTGCCTCAGTACCTTGAAAGAACTTTATTGGCCTGTCGTTATTAAAACACTTTCTCTAATTTGTTCAACAAGGTCACGGAAGTTTGCTCCTCAGCTCTTTTCACAGCCTACAGTTTGAAAGCACAAACCTGATCACCCTTAGCAATTTCCAGTCAAACTTTTTTTTTCAGTGCCATCAGCCTCTGTGTGGCTTACATAACCCATGTGTGAAATTATGGTCTGAAAACAGGCTAACACAAAGAGCCCAGTAAAAATGATATGGTGTTACTTTGGGTGGAGGAGTGCATGTGGGGGCGGAATTTAGAGTTCAATCTAATCTACTTAACCATTGTAAGTATCAAAACATTACAACACTAGCACCAATAATAACAAGAACAACAACAATTTACCCACACCCCCAAGCCTTTCTATGTGTAGCATCCGCCTCTGAGGAACTCAGATTCATGAAGACATTTCTACATTAATCCTCACCTCCTTCCTCCCTGGGAGGCACTTCAATTTAAAATTAAGAAATGGGGGGCCCGACTCTGTGGCTGAGTGGTTAAGTTCACATGCTCTGCTTTGGCAGCCCAGAGTTCGCTGGTTTGGATCCTGGGCACAGATATATGCAAAGCTCATCAAGCCATGCTGTGGCGGCATCCCACATAGAACAACTAGGATATAACAACTATGTACTGGGGCTTTGGGGAGGAGGAAAAAAAAAAAGAAATAGGAGGCCGAGAAAGATGCAGTAACTTTCCCCTATTAGTGAAGAGTAGTGAGGATCTGAACCACTTGGTTCATGCCTCTTGTTGTTATATTTGTTTTATTGTTGTCTTCTAAAAAATTTTCTTTTTCTGTACTATTAACCTAATGCAATATCTGAACAACAACAAAAGGAAGAAAGTGCCTATACTCCATCTCCCACTGACTTCCCACTATTCCCATTATTAATATTATAATCTCTTTTGTTTACTTTACTTGCTAGTGTTTATTTCCTGTCTAAATCTTAAAATGGAGAAGCCAAATACCTAGGGAATTCATAAAAAGAGCACCTCAGTCCTCTCATTCAATATTAACACCAAACCAAAGAGTAGAGGGGAAAAAGGGAAGGGAAATTGTGTATAGCCTTTCATATGTGATTTTTTAAAACCAAGGACTCCCTGCAAAGTATTTTAACCCCTTCAAATGACACCAATGAAAGCTCTCTGGACGTGAAAGTAGGGGTTCTTGATCCTACTAGTATATGATTTTGACTGGCACATGCTTTTCATGAGATTCCATCTGGGAACACAAAAGTAGCATGAGATTAATAATCTCATTTTGAGACTTTTTACTCAAAGATCCTTCCTAAACCATTACAACTCAAAGAGAACACAGAGACCTAAATATGGTTTAACTATCAGCAAACAGAAAGCCTTAACATTATAAGATCCTTTTTAAAAAAGTAGGTTATGTCCTATTTGGGCAGTCGAAATTCCTCCCCTCGAGAAACAAAACCTGCTCTATCTACAAAGTATTAAAACACATCTAAATTTTGTTGTAGGTGAACAATTCATAAATGAATACTGATCTTGGAAAAGTGTTTCATGCACTGAATTAGTCACCACAGTAGTCACCTTCCTAGATCAAACATAAGCCAGGGCTCTTTTGGGTCAGATTCCTGATGAATGAGAAACAGGGTGAGTGCACAGGCTGGGAATGCTTTACCACTCTTTGGGTGTGCCTCAAAAGTTTGAAGCCATCTCTGAGAGCCAGTGGTGCTTCTCTAGTTGGGCAATAGGTCACCAGGACAGGATGGCTGAAGATCTTGTAGAGCAGGTACTGAGAGAAACAGGAAGAACTAGGTACCAGGGCTGACACAGGCAACTACGGGAGCAGACTACTATTTCCTAAATGCATATCAGGGACCTGAGGTAGCTTCTGTCAGTGTTTGACCAGAATGGAGACATATAAATGGGGTAGGGGACACAACATGTGGTGGGAACTTGAATGTATTCCTCGTTGAATTGGGGAAAGTGGATTTTCCCTCCTTACCTTTTGTTACCTCATTTATGTTGAAGCCCGAAAAGAGGCTAGGAAACATAGAACTAGACCTCAGTTGAAAAGGAAAAAGCAGAATTAGCCCCCAGTTGACAATCAGTCCCCAAAACTTTTAAGGTAGGCAGCGCACTGTCTTAAAGACATGAAACAGCAGATGCCTAAAAGCATATAGGGAATAAATAAAAGCTAAAGGGGCTTTCTGGGCAATTTGGAGACTTGGTAATGACAGCTTTCTAACATCCTGGCACACTCCAGACCATACTAGATGCTTCCACATACAGTATCCCATTTAATAATGTCAACAGCTCTGTACAATAGATATCATTACCTTGTTTTTAGAGAGGAAACTGAGGCTCAGATGGGTTACATAAGGTCACACAGCTAATCAATGTCAGAACTGGCAAGTAAACTCAGGCTTATCCAACCTCAATTAATTAATGAAGTAATTAATTTTCTTTCTCTTTCTCCCTTCCTTCCTCTCTCCTTCCCTCCCATTCTTCCTCCATTACCTTTTCAGCAGCTAAACTGGGAAGAGCTTATCTGTTAATCTCTTTTATTGAAGGTCTTACCTTTCATAAGAGCATCTCCTAATTGGGCTTTTTTCTCTTATAAATGAAGAGTTAATTTGATCCAATATTCTCAGTTTCTATTTCAAACTTCAAATAGTTTCTATCGTCCAAACCTATTTTACATACCCTCCGGAGACTCTCAGATCAATTTACAGTTGACAAACAGGTTTAACACTCGGAATAAAAGGGCTCAAATAGCTCTATTTGACCCTATCTCTGTTTTATGTCCAATGATAGTAAAGTAAAACTATATTTAAGCAATAGTTTATTTAGTTAGAAGTCCAATGTCCTGTGCCTAATTGGGTTAGCCTAGTTACTGTCTGTTCTACTGCTTGTGATAACTGCTCATGGTGACTACCTCCTTCTGTATTTTTGCTCCTATGACTCAGTGCTATTTAAAATATCCCTGGGCTTAATACAAACAGTCTCAGAAGCCGGCTTCCAAAGGACAGTAATCCCCTTAAAATAGAAGCTTTTAAAATGACATTACTGCTCATCAACACCAGGAGAGTTTTTAGCCTGCCCTACATGACACTGCTCTATACAGGCAGTAGCTGAGTTGGATTCCAGGCCAGATCCCCTAAGGGAAAAAAACTACAAAAGAAACCTGTAAAACTGCGGATGAACTGTTTTCCTAGGTCGTTCCTATTTTCAATGCATTTTGCTACAGCTGAACTTTTTTCTATGGTAGCACATTAATACCACAGACACACTATGAGAACGGTTTTTAAAATTTTAAAAATTTTTTTGAGGAAGATTAGCCCTGAGCTAACATCTGTTGCCAATCCTCCTCTTTTCACTGAGGAAGACTGGCCCTCAGCTAACATCCATGCCCATCTTCCTCTACTTTATATGTGGGACGCCTACCACGGCATGGCATGCCAAATGGTGCTATGTCCGTACCAGGGATCCAAACCAGTGAACTCTGGGCTGCCGATTGGAAGGTGCCAACTTAACCGCTGTGCCACCAGGCTGGCCCCTATGAGAATAGTTTTTAGTAGCAAATTAAATACATGTTAAATCCTTTTACTGTGTGACCTGGCAAAAGTCACTTTATTTTTCTAGGCCTCAGTATGTCATCTGTAGAATGAGATTATCTAAGGGTCCCTTCTATCTCTAAAGTACTAAGTGAACCCAGGTGCCATTAACAAATTTGCAGTAATACCTTAATGAGAAGAAGAGACAGGGGACAGGAAGACTCTGAAGTCAGCACAGATCTCATCACTAAAAAAAAAGTTCTAAACCTTGCCTCCTACTCTCCCAAAATACATAATCTCACTCATACCTGAGAGCCCAATGCAAAGCTCAAAGACAAAACACTTTATAGTCAAAGGTTGAGGTGAAGTTCAGATGCAAACTCTGCTACAATGAATTCCTAGGCTAAGTGCACATGGGTGCTCAAGAAATACTATTCAGTCATGGCACAATTATGTGGATGAAGAGAGAAACACTGTATTCCATAGGCTTCTGAACGTTTCCGATTATTCCAGAGTAAACAGATGGTCTCGGGCAAAAATCTTGACCTGGTGCCACCACTGGAGTAGAGAGCAATGGGAAGCACATTCAGTGAGTGACATTATTGAGAAGGGACTCTGAAAAGGGGGAAATGAGGATGGGGTGGAGGTTTCCTTAAGTATGTTTCCCCAATTACCTACCTACACTGTTGTACTAACTTGAGAAAACTTTCCAGAGCTTGTGCATTCACAGGATTTTATAAAAAATACGTTAAAAATAGTAACTCAATTTTTAGTGAAATGAACATTTTGACCTGGAAAAGGCCCAATACCCATTGTCAATACAGTCAATGATTCTTAGAGCTAGACTATAGACAAGTCTTTCAATCACAGAGATTTCAGGGTTGAGCTTGGGAAAAAACCTGTCCTGTTTTTTCAGTCCAGTGAAAAGAACACTGGCTTTGGAGTCAGATAAAACTGGATTTGACTCCTGGCTTTACCATGTACTGAGTGACCTTTAGCAAATTTTAAATCCCCAGTAGGCCTCAATTTCCTCATCTGTAAAATGGGGATAATACAATCTTCCTTGCAGGGCTATTGTGAGGATTAGCAAATATATGTAAAGCCTCTAGCATTATGGACATCATAGGAGTTCAGTAAATGCTGTCAGTGGTAGTATCTTTCTCCTCATTATTTGAACAACAAGCAGCAACACTGTGCAAGGCCTCCCTCCTGTCAACTCAGATATTAGTAAAATAAGCTAAAGCATCGAAAATAAGCAGAATTGTATCTAGATCAGCCATCTAGGCATTAACTGGTTCTTGGTAACAGAAGAATCCTTGAAATCCATCCCTAGCCTACTTCCTTCCTAGACAAAAAGCCAATCCTACAACAGAGTAGAAATAGAAATTAGTAAACAGAGGCTACTGCAGGCAGCTAACTAACAGTGTGGAGGAGATATGGAGGAGAGAAAAACACACTATAAAAAGCAGACAAAAGAACTTTAAAAAGCAAGGTGTCTAGGACCATTTACTATAGAGGCAAATAACCTTATGCTCTCACTGACCTAAGAGTATCACTTTAAGTTAGAACCACTGTTTTAAGCTATTTCCAATCAAATTAGGTTCAATGTACATACTACTCTGTTAAAAGAAGGTAGAGAAATTCTCCAAAAATGCTCAAAATGTGAAAAGTTTTGGTGCTTAAAAGAATAAGCTTCAATCTGTGGGAAAAATTTCACTTATGTGAAACTTTCCTAAGACCAACAAAAATTAGATAAATATATTTACTGTGTAAAGACATATGTAACAGGGGAGAAATCTCTAACTGCTCTACACATGGAAATACTGGTGCAACAAAACAGTTGAGTAAAACAGTTGTGACTTTTCCACTGCCTTTCTTGGGGAAAAAAAGGCTTGCTTTCTTCAAGATTCTGTTTTAAGGAAAGACCATTCTAAAGCTGAAGTGACAAAAGTCAGATTATACATGTCTTCCCCTAGCCCCCCCAGGTTTTACCTCTGCTTTTGAAAATTCAGAAGTTTTCTTTATTCTCTCTTCATTCCATAAAACTAGTCATTTACCTACTGCAGAGAATCCAGAGTGCAATGAAGAAATGCATTGGTCATTACCTCATAACTGGCTTGGACTTGATTCTTCTAATGAGGTGATAATGAAGAGCCAAAGTTCTGTCTTGTCTCAGTTATTTTAAATGGATACAGAGGGGCCCTGGGAGACCTGTTTTCTTCCTCTGATTTTCTCACATTGGGCTACATCTGCCTTGAAGACATAACAAACTCTCTATGAATTTTAAACTCTGGAAGAATTTAAAACTGGAATGTTTGCTATCCAATCAAAATAAAGGGGTCAAAGCAGGCAGTTGTTTTCTTGAGCAGTCGACTTGGAACGCCCAGGTCTCCATGTTCAGAGGGGTGTATTTTAATAGCAGCAAGTGCAGCTGCTACCTAACGTCAATCAAGCATTTATGGGGCTAGGCATGAACTATGTGCTTTACATAAACTATTTCATTTAAATGTCACAATAACCTTATTAAGGACTATTATTATTCATACGTTAAAGATGAGGAAACCATGACTTAGAGAAGTTAAGAAATTTGCCCAATTTTCAAGGTTAGTAAGTAGCAGAACTAGAATTTGAACCGGGAGTTAGGTTTAACATGGTACAAAGGACCAGGTGTTTTATTTTTAGAGTCCATTTGATTATTTGTTAGTTCAGTTCACTGCTTTAGATATGGTTTTCCATGCATATTAAAGAATACTGCCAATTCATAACAAGGGTAATAGACATGTTTATCCAAATTAACTTCCAGTCTAATCTTTCTACACCAATTGCCCAGATAAGTATATTTAAAGCCAAATATCTGCAGAGTTCATTACATTTTGGTTGGGCTATATCTTTGATTTTTAGAGTTCAGAAGGTTATAGATCTTTTGAATTCAATGTAGTATAGCTATAGGCTGTAATGATTTGTGGTTTTGTGGTTCTGTGAGTGTAAATATTTTTTATTTATTTTTTTTCCCCAAAGATTGGCACCTGAGCTAACAACTGTTGCCAATCTCTTTTTTTTTTCTTTTCTGCTTTTTCTCTCCAAATCCCCCCAGTACATAGTTGTATATTTTTAGTTGTGGGCCCTTCTAGTTGTGGCATGTGGGACACTGCCTCAACCTGGCCTGACGAGTGGTGCCATGTCCACGCCCAGGATCCGAACCAGCAAAACCCTGGGCCGCCGAAGCGGAGCATGTGAACTTAATCACTTGGCCATGGGGCCGGCCCCAGTGATTATAAATAAATAAGTGAATGCCTTAGAAAGCTTGAGCTTTATTTGAAAGTCTGAAACTGGAATGGAAGATTGGAGAACTAAAGTAATCGTCATCTCCTGACTAAAATGCTTCATTGGTATGTGATCTTGGGAGTCATTTAACTTTGCTGTGTCTCTGTTTTGCTCCTTATATTAGGAACTCATGGAGATGTCATATGACATATCTAAAGTGCTCTGGATACTCCAGAGAAAGACATTCTACAAAGACCTTTTAAAGCCACTACCCCATGTCCAAAGGGAGGGGAACCCCAGACATAAATAATTTAGGATTTTAATTCCATATAACTTACCTATACCGCTCCTCCTGTAAGGCCTGCATTATTAATGAATAGTCCCTCTGATAATGTTCCTTGAGGGTCTCAAAGGATTCCTCTAATCTGGCCTGGGTTTCCCGGATCTCCTGGATCTCATGTAGTAGTGCATCAAATCCTGAGCTCTGCATGTCCAAGGTGTTTGTTTTGGAGCTAGACGCTCCTACAGCAATACCTCCAGTGGTGCTGTTGGCACCCACTGAGCCTGAAGTGGCACTAGAACAATCTTCCTCACTACCATATTTTGGGCTCGACTGAAAGTTTGAAATCACTCCCAAAGCCTTCCCCCCATCATCCACTTGCCCTTCCTCTAAAGAGTCCTTCAGATTAGGGATGTTGTCTGCACTGCCAAATTTATTCCGAATTAGTGAGGCGATCTCTCTGGGCTTTGAGACCACAGCTCCTGCTGCTGAATGGGTCGCCTGGGAGAAGCTTGAAAGTCCACCTTTGACACTGTCTACCACACCTTCACTGAAGCCAGTCACCTTTGCTCCCACATCCTTTAGACCCTGGTGCATGTCTCTGAAGACGTCCTTTGGCTGCCGAGGGATCCCATTCTGCTCCACCTCTCGAAGCTTTCTGTGGTAGTGCTCAAGCTTCTTTTGCAGCTGGAGGATGGTTTGGGCAGACTTCTGGTTCTTCTTCTCAAAGACCTGCTTGATACGGGCGGCCTGCTGCTTGTCTGCGCTGTTGGCAAGCTTCAAGTACTCAGCCACGTTGTCATCCCTGGCTGTTTGTGCAATCTTGATCTGTTCTGTGAGCTTCAGGATCTTCTGCTGCAGGTGAGCAATGGCAGCCTTTGTGCGCTGAGGGTCTGGTGTTCCATCCACAGAGTCTGTATGGATGCTGCCATCGGTGCTGGATGCTACTGCACTGGAAGTCTGGGCAAGACTGCTTACTTCCAACCGCTCGATCTAGCATACAAGCAAGAGGTAGATGTTAGAAGGAGACCAAGAGAACTACTTCTCCAGAATCAATGGGCAAAAATGTATTGAAAATTTATCCACTCTCAGATCTCAGCACAGATAGTGGACCTAATTCCTCCTGTCCTATACAAGCTCCGTCTCCCTGTTGGTACTGTCCTCATAAAAGTATACTTTGCTTTAGGCAAAACAGATAAATGAAAAAAGATTTGCACAAGATGTAAGCTGGAAGTATTCTTCCTTTCTAGAGGACTTATTACAGTATTTCTTTAAATAACAAAGCTCCCCTAGTGGGTTTAAAGCATGAATTAATTCACAAACATTGTTCACACATACTTTTATTTTGAAGCATATATATGTAAAACAAGGTACATCTGTATTTCAATTATATGAAAATCACTTCAGTATTCAGACCACCTTAATTCTAATCCACGCTCTCAAATTACAGTCATCCAAAAATGTCAGCAAAAACAGGTACCTTACTGGCTACATATAAAAATCTGATTTTTATCCAAATCATGTCAAGGGTGACGGAATCATTCTCTCTATTCTAATAAGAGACACTTAATTGGTAGCTGGAGACAGGTGTAGGTAAGAACGGGAAGGTACTGTTGAAAGTGGCTAGGATGAATGTAGTACACTCTTGAGATTTAAAATCCCAACTCACAAGTAACTGCGACGAACTTGGGCAAGAAAACGTGAACACTCAGGAACAAGGACAGTAAGAGTAAAGTAATTAAACAAATCAGTGACTAAGTTCAGGCCTTTTGGAGCTCAAATTTTGTGAATTCTATCCAGCAAGAGATTTTTATTAGGCAAGGGACTCTGGAACACATACAATGACTATCCTTTTATATGGGTAAGCAACCATTCAAAGGAACTGAAGAAAGAGAAAAGCTGCTCAGATTTGAAAACTTCAAACTATCATACTTCAAAGCTGTTAGCCAAAGCTGGGAGAGGTCAGGTTTCCCTAAATCAGGAGAAAAAGTCCTTCAAGAAAGTGCCCCTGGGTGTGGCTTCTAGTGGTGAATTAGAATAAGGCCCACGCGAAAAGGCTTGAGAAACTGCTCTCTATTGAGCAGTTACAGAAATAAATAATAAAATAGCCATCTGAGGGTAATAAAAATTCCTAGTAAGAGTGTCAAATTACACTCAAATTAACCTATATACAAATTACTGTATATAGGTTATCCTCATATTTTAAAAAGTAGAATTACATTTTTTGTAATGACAGCAACACACCAAATCTGAAATATTCACGAAATGCTGATAATTAACTTCTCAGGCTAGAGATGCACTCTCTTTTTTGCATTTTGGTTGTATCTCCTCAGTTTGCCATCTGAACAAAAATTATGCTGATCTATTACTCTAAAACACATTTACTTCATTCCTGGATTCAATACATTAGTACTGATGTGAATAAAAACAGTATTATTTTCTTTCTAGATGAACAAATGGGAAATACTGTGCATTTAAATAAAATCAAAAGACAATTGAAAACTGAAATGAATAACAAAATGACATTATGCTCCACTAATAAAAAAGAATATGCAAAATAGTTAGGGACTAGCACAATAACTGTTTTTGGTCACTTTCTCCATCTGCCCCGTTCATCTTTAGGTGCATGCTAACAAGCAGTTTCTGAAAGGGTCAGAGGGAAGGCAAGAGAAGGAGGAGTCAGAGTTCCAGATAACCAAGTCACCAAGAGTTGCAAACAGGAGCTTCTGGTACCCCACTCTCTTCAGTGCCTTAGGTTCACTATCTTAGGGTACAGGGTTCCCATTGTGTGATTTTCTTTCTGAATGGGATTTCAGATCCAATAACTATAGTATGTAATATGACCCCGATTGCATACTTATGTTGAATAGCTCAAAATCTACCACAATATAAAAGGAAAGCAAATATGAAATACCACTAGGTCCAAGACTACAAGCTTATGCATGGTCTAGTTTTCTTAGATTCTTTGCTATTAATTTGAATACCAACTTACATGTAATCTGTTGTCTAAAGAAGAGTAGATATAAAAATCAAGTTTATTACTTTGGGAGGATAAAAATTGATCATATTGATGAAAAGATGGCATTGGGACTAGAATTCAAGGGTTTTATTTTTTTTGAGGAAGATTAGCCCTGAGCTAACATCTGCTGCCAATCCTCCTCTTTTTGCTGAGGAAGACTGGCCCTGAGCTCACATCCATCTTCCTCTACTATATATGTGGGACGCCTGCCACAGCATGGCTTGCCAAGCGGTGCCATGTCTGTACCCAGGATCCGAACTGGCGGACCCCAGGCTGCCAAACTGGAACGTGTGCACTTAACTGCTGTGCCACTGGGCCAGCCCCAGGATTTTTCTTAAACATACACAAAAAGGCACATCAGAAAAACTCTACTAGTGAATCTGGCTACACGTAGTGTAGTAATGAAGCATGGATTCTGGGATAAACTGCTTGGGTTCAAATCTGGCTTTGCTACTTACTAGCCATGTGACCTTGGGCAAGTTACTTAATCTCTGTAGTTCATCAACTCTAAAATGGGGATAATACTAATGCCCACTTTGGAAGACTGTTGTGAGGATGAAATGAGTTAACAACATAAAAGTGCTCAAGACAGTGCTGGGCACAGAATAAGCTGTAAGCACTGGTTATTATTCTTGCACCATGTATTAAAAGAGAGACGACAGGCCCAAAATGGAGTCACCTGTGCTAAGGTCACGTCATGAAACCAAAACTTAATACCTAACCTAAGTGCAGTTTCAGCCTCTCCTTTAAACAGAATGTAACCTTTAACCAGTCAATCTGGAATTACCTAGTCAGCAATAGTGAGGTAATCCAACGATAGACCCCTCTGTCCCCCTAGAAAGGTAACCTTGCCTGAAACAATCCACTCGTTGCTAGAAATTTCCTTTCTCTGTCCCCTCTGCCTATAAAAGCCTTTCATTTTGTGCAGCTCTTTGGAGCTCCTTTCTATTTTCTATTTGGGATGCTGCCTGATTCATGAATCATTGAATAAAGCCAATAAGATCTTTAAAACTTACTCAGTTAAATTTCGTTTTTTAACAGATTTGGTGGCAGCATCGAGATCCAAAGGAAAACTTCTGACGGCATTCAGGAACAATGAGAAACACAAGCATGGTACCTGTGAACCCTTTTTTTAAAGATTAGCACTTGGACTAACAACTGTTGCCAACCTTCTTCTTCTCTTTTTTTTTCCTTTCTGCTTTTTCTCCCCACATCCCCCCAGTACATAGTTGTATATTTCAGTTGTGGGTCCTTCTAGCTGTGGCATGTGGAACGTCACCTCAGCGTGGCCTGATGAGTAGTGCCAGGTCCTCGCCCAGGATCCGAACCAGCGAAACCCTGGGCTGCTGCAGCAGTGTGCGAACTTAACTACTCCGCCACGGCCCCCCCCACCCCCAACCCGGGAAGCCTTTTGAGTTCTCTTTCTTGCTGTTTCTGAGGGCCCTGGGTAAGTTCCTCTGGATTCTGAGCTCCACTCTCTTTGCACTGAGCTCCAGATCTAACTGACTTTCCACAGTTCCCCAATTGTTTGGAATCCTAGTCCAAAGTCTCCATTCTCTGGGGTCTGCTGGTTCAGTCCTTTCTCTAGTCCAAAGATTCCATGTTGGGAACTGATGGTGGTCACCTTCCAGAGTCAGACTGGGCTCGACTTAAAAACCGGACTGGGTTCAGGGTCTGACTGGGTCCATCTTAAGCTGGACTGGGTCCAGTGAGTTTTATGTAGGTAAAGGCTGTTGCTAATGGGAATCTCAGAAGCCAAAAAAAAAAAAAGCTGCAAAAATTGGTTAGCATGGGTCTAGCACTTAAAAGCTGTTAGAGCATTTGCCACCTAACTCTAAGACTCCTTTGTTAGGATAAGTTGGTCACAGAATGGGTTACATTGACACTAAGTCACCTGTCAACCTCAAGAAAATTTCTGTGCAACAAGGTACACTGTAAAATACCACACAATCTCCAACCCAGTGGCATATCCCTCTTAGGTATTAGTTTGGCTCCAAGAGACCCCAAGACTTAGATAAAAAAGAATGGGGCCCTTAAATTCCAAAGAGCTGAGCATGACACCTTCTGGCACACTTGCTTATTTTTAGGCCTAAAAACTATAGTCCCAGAAGCTACAAACATCTACAAAAAGGGAAAAATCTTACTAAAAACAACCTAGAATTACAATCGCCATTATGGAGGAAACACTCCAATCCACTGAAAGATTTACTGCAAAAGGCTAATAAAAAATTAAAGCTACAAGAGGTATCTAAAAGACTGTAAGACTGATGCAACTCCTATTGCTCCCCTCTATTCTCTTTTACTTGAGTACTCATTCTACTAAGCCTGTCTGAACTGTCTGTCTACTCTGAAGAGACTACATGACCGTAGGCAAAAGTCTGCCGTTAGTGGCCTTACAGACACCCCTGTATCTACTTTTGAAGGAGGACCCCCATATGAGCCCCTCCCAGGATTAATGGGACTCTCAGGGGTTTTCTGGGAAATTCCTATGTTATTCCTTTAAATAGCCAAGGGAAGCTAAAATTAAAATTAATGAAATACCTTGCCAAATTCTGGTAGATACCAGAGTTACACTCTCTACTTTAAACCCTACTTGCTTAGGCCCATGAAGATGTGATCCTGGGAAAACTGGCAGAAGCCAAGGAAGGGTAAGAATTCTTACCAGAGTCAGCTCTCCCGAAACTGTGTCTGTGGTACCCGAAAGAGAAAGGAAAATAAGATATCTTCTGTGATGAGGATTTTAGGCTGGTTAATTTTAAAACTGCAGATGAGAAGCAGGCTCCGAGGACTGGAGTTGCTTGCCCTTTGTTGGGAAACATCTACATTTGTAAGGGAAACCTCCATCTGTAAAGATGCCTCCCTCTCTGTGATGCGGGGTTGGTGAGCCGAGGAGTCGAAAGAAAGATTTCTTGGACTCCCAAGATCTGGCAGTAGTGCTCTTTTATTTAGAGAATAGTGTGGAATAGCATGGGGACAGGACCCATGGGCAGTCAGAGCTGCTGCTGCTGCCGCTTCTGCTGCCCACGCTGGCATGGGGACAGGACCCATGGGCAGGCAGAGCTGGTGCGTGGGGACAGGACCCACGGGCAGTCAGAGCTCCTGCTGCTGCCCGGAGTTGAGGGTTAGGGCTAATTTTATAAGGCATAGGTATGTGAGTCATCTCTTTACCAAGATAAAGGAAAGAACATGGAAAAAAGTTAAAATGGTATCAGTGCAGGTGGGGTCTGGCCATTGCCCACGACTTTTAGATAAGAATCAAATCGGATTAAGTAAAGGCCAGAAGCCACCACCCTAAATCAGTTACATGAGGTTGCCAGACAGTAACCAACTTAAGTTCTTGCCTCTGGCATTAAGAGTTTCTAGACATAAGGTCATCTCTCTTCTTCCTGGTACAGAGAGGGAGGCACCTTTTACAGATAGAGATTTACCTTACAAATGTAAATGTGTCCCAACAAGGGCAAGTTCCATTCCTCAGAGCCTCCTTCCCTGTCCCAGTTTATCAAAAGCAATCAGCCCCAAATAATCCCGATGCCAAAGAGATATATCCTGGGGTGGCCAATTTCAGGACCCTACAAGGTCATCATCCCCACTTCCTTCACAAATGCAAAGGTCTCTCAAAAGGGCAAGCAAAATTCCAGTCCTCGGAGCTTGCTTCTCATCTGCAGTTTTTTAAAATTAACCAGCCTAAAATCCTCATCATCTGTGCCAGGAGGAAGGCGGGATGGCCTTATCTCTGGAAATTCTTAATGGGGAAGGCAAGGACTTAAGTTGGTTACTGTCTGGCAACCTCCTGTAACTGACCGCCACCCCCCCCCCCCCCCCCAACATCCTCCTTTGTCTTTAGCTGAAGATAGTATTTAGGGTCGTGGCTTCTGGCCTTCACTTAATCCGATTTGATTCTTATCTAAAAATTGTGGGACCACCCAATGGCCAGACCCCACCTGTTGTCTTGTAAAGAGATGGCTTACATACCTATGCCTTAAATTTAGCCTTACTCTCCACCCATGTTTGCAGCAGCAGCAGCAACATGCCGGCACCAACTCTGCCTGCCCATGGGTCCTGTCCCCATGCCAGCACCAGCAGCAGCTCCCCATGCCAGCAGCATCTCTGACTGCCCGTGGGTCCTGTCCCCATGCTATTCCATACTATTCTCTAAATAAAAGCGCACTACTGCCAGATCTTGAGAGTCCAAGAAATCTTTCTTTCGACTCCTCGGCTCACTGACCCCGCATCATTCTGCACCCTCTTTGAGGATGCCTCTTGAGTCCAAGGGGTGGGTTGTTCAGTACTGCCAGGAATATTTACTGTTTGCCTCAGCTGAAAACTGACAAGATAGCTGAAGGATTTTTTTTTTTTCTTAAGTAGCCCTATGGTCAGAGTTGGCCAAATTGGAAGCTAATATTCAGAGTCTGATAGGAACTTTTTTAGGTCTTCTCCCCTAACCTAAAATAAAACTATGTACCCAGAGAGGAAAAAAGCAAACAACTTTCTGAAGCCTTTATGTAAGGAGTTACTAAAACATTCCAAAGATAAACAGCTTTAAATCCAGAACACAGAAACATTTTTAATTTCCATTTTAGTTGGAAATCTTCTCCCTGATATAAAAAAGCAAATTGAAGATGACGTAGTTGTATGGGTGAATCAACCTATGATGCCATTTGAGTTGCAACCCAATTCCTTGCGAAATTAAAGGCAATTATCATACAAATATTTACAAAATCAGAAATGTGGCTCCAGAAACAATTCAAAGTCCATCTATCCTTTTCACCAACCCCCAAACTTCCCCCATTTATCTCAAAAGGCTTCTAAGTATTGTAAAAATTCTGTTCTTAGAAAACAAAGGTCTTTCTTGGAGGAACTTGCATTCTTTCCCTGTGCCTTTGAGATGTAAATGCTTTACCTGGTCTTCTATGGGAACTCTTATCTAGACCATCCCCAATTCCTAAGACTGAAAAAAAAGGGAGGGGGGAGGCTTTAAAAAAATACACAGCGCTACAGAAACTCCCTTGCCCAAACTCTAGTCCACAGCTTCTACAAGATTACTTGTCAAAGACAAATACAAATCTTAAAGTGTCTTCTCCACAAATATTAGTAGAAAAAGCTTCAGCCATCTGAGCAGCTAAACTTATTCTAACTGTTCTTTTATAAGCTAGTAAGTTTTACATTATCATACCTGTCTTATGGTTAAAATTTTAAAACAAAAGCTGTAAGGTCTCTGCATCTGTCTGTATGTTTATATGTATCTATATGTACATGCTGTAGATGTGTGGTATTTTCCACCTCTGGATGATATTGCCAAGATTAATCTATAAAAGAGCCCTATTTAATTGGCTTAAAGAGAAGTAAGCGCTTATATGAATTAAGTATTCATAAAATTCTCAAAAATATAATAGAAACTCAAACCCTTTTCAGGTTCATGAGATCTGGGGAAATATTCAGTATTAAAGCTAATTTAAGTCTGTTGGTTTAATTAAAATAGACACACCTTTAGAGTTATCAACACTGAATTTAATGCAGATATACAACTTTTATTCTACCTGAGTTTACTAGTCAAATTAGTTCATGTTATCCCTGTTATAAAATCCGTCAGCAAGAAAAATAACTTGGTATGATGAAGTTTTAGTAAGTAATCTAAACATAAATGTTGAGAACAAGTGAATTAAATAGATGTAAGTGGAATAAAAGTTTTTAGACAAACTTAAAAAGTTTTCCCACATCTTTTAGGTAAAAGTTTTAAAGTTTTGCTAAGTTAAATTAAATGATGAACAGTCATTGAATGTCTAGATCATTTCTAAATAAGATAAAATAGTGAAACATTACTGAATACAGGTTTACCTACTTTTGGCTTCATATTACAAAGGAACTAAAGATATTTAGGCCTATTAGAAAACATGTTTTGTGCCACACTAAAAAATTTACTATGAAAAAGCATATGTTTCTAGAAATTATAAAAAGTATAAATTTGGCAAGCCAGAGAATGCTAAGTAAAAGACAGTTCACAGTTGTTTACTCCTTTATTTTCACTAAAAATTAAGGTTTTTAAGGGTTAAAAATTCTAGTATATGTAATTAAAGCTACTAGAAATATAAGGGAAACACCTCTGTATGCAAGAAAAGTAGGAAGTTTGCTTGTGGTAAAAGAAGGTATGACACATGGAGATGCATTTTTGTTGAACAAAAAGAAAGCAATTTCGTCCTCAAGTGAGGCAGGTTACTCAGAACAGGAAAGAGAAAAAACATAGAACAAAATCTGAATGTAAAAGGGAAAGTTGTAGAAGGTTTGTGAAAAAGGAATCTTGGGAAAAGAATTTTATGTGTGATCAAGCTGGTTAGGATTAAAATGAATTTATCTGAGTAAAAAAATGAGTTTTAATATCAAAAGTAAGCTGGTACAAAATTACAACTTTTTTCTCTCTCTGTTAAAAGGACAAAGTTTTCTTGGACTATTGGTCCACTCTTGATAAGACACTATGAAGGGTTTTTCTTTACCTTTTAAATAATCTGCCTGGATAACAAAGGATTCTGTGATGTATCAAAATAATTTCCCATGCTTCATGTTGTCTTTATCAGGTCTTTGGTCACTTAAGAAAACAGAGTAGGTTTTTTTTTGTTTTTGTTTTTTCACAACTATTTAACTTTATTTGCCTGCAAAGTCTTTGTCACTAGGGTTAAATGGATATCTAAGTATTGTTTCACAGTGACCTATGACCCTGTTTGACTAAGTATTTTAACACCTTTTGATATTTTTGACAGATTTCTCCAAATTCTAAATGACGTCTTTTTGACCTTGAACTTCCAGAGGGCCCCTAGAACATCTCAAAATATTTGTTTTCTCTCCCTATAAAAAGAGAGATGTTAAACTAATTAGGCTTACTTGATATGTTAAATTACAAGGGAACCATTGTCAAATGAGAAGTAATACTAAGCCTTTATGTTGCATTTGTATAGGTATATGAGTGTTCCAGAAATTGTATAAATTCTCCAGAAATCTGATATGTCCTGATAATAATGTGATCAGTCATAATTCCAGTTATTATTTAAAATGCTGTATATCACAGAAATAACTACATTTCCTTATCAAATATTCTCATCAGATCCTTAACAGTGAGCATTTTTAAGTCTTTGTCATTTATAAGAGTGATTCTTTTACTCAAATGCTTTTGTAAAAGTGTTCCTGCAAAAGTGCTTCATCTTCAAGGAGATTCTTGGAAAGGAGTTTGCAAGTAGAGATTTCTGATAACTTTAAGATCATATAACTGAACTGGAAGAATTTTAGGAACTAATGGAAAAACTGGATTTAAGCAGAAGTAGAACTAATGGAAAAACTGGATTAAGTATTAATTACTTGGGGACTGAATGAACCAAGGAGGATGACAATAATTTTTTATGATTTTTTGTTTGACATATTCTGGTTCCTTAATGTTTTGTTTTTTCAGATGTAAGGAAACCTTTTCTCTTAAGCTATCTGTGACTTGCAGCAATTTGGTAAAGTATATCTTTGTAAACAAAGACGAAACATTTACTTTTCCTTCCTACTTGATCCCCCCAGAATTTAGAAACTCTTGAGTATTCTTTTCACGGCAGTATAATTAGCTCTCTGCATAAGTTCAATAAGAATCTCTTCTCCTTGTAACAGGTCACAACGGGAAACACTGGTTATGTTACCAAGACTCAGATATGACCAGACAGCTTTAAGAAACTAAGGTTGACTTTATAGAGCCAATAAAGTCCCTTGGAAAAATCAGCCTGTTACCTTGCTTACAGGGTTTGTGGCAGCCTTACCAGGTAAAATCTGATGGCAAGTCCTTGGCTTGGCTTCCTGGACTTGAGAGGCTTTTAAGAGTTCAATTTGAGATTCCTTATGGAAGGTTCCAACAAGTAGTCTTAAAAGGAGCCTATATGGTCAATCACTATTCTTGCTACACTTAGGTAAATAATCAGGCCAAGTTTAATGCAAACAAATTCATTTTACTGTGAGTATCTTTGGCAAAAAAAAAAAAAAAAATAGGGATGACTGTAGAGAGAAAAATTATGTTTGCACCTTTGTGGATATTATATTCTAATCTTGTTAATTGTCTTCAAGGTTTTGTTTTATACTTGTAAACTAGACTGGATCCTGAATTCTTCTAGTTTTCTCAAATATCTGGCTATGACTCCTCAAACTAACATTTCCAATTTTCTCCCATCCTTCTGATTTGGAATCACTAAGAACAAATACTGTCCTTGAGTTCCCTGGAAGGGACTATACCAGGTCCCCCTCACTACCAGATGGCAGCCAAATTTCAGGGACTTGAACCTTGGGTCCACATCTTACAATTAAAAAGGGCTCCTTCAGACTCCAGGAACTGCATACCAGATGGGGGCCTAAAAATCAAATTGACTAGGAAGAAAAGTAGCTGACACTAAGGCAGACTGCTTCCTCCCAAGACATTGGATCAAGAATGTTTCTTTCCATTCCTTCTTCCCTCTCTGACCATTGTTTTCCTAATTCTTCTACTACCATGATGATTCTTTTGTCCACCTTTTGCCTTGCTCTGGCCTGGAAAGACAGTATCTCAGGCTATTGCAAAAGGGGGTCATCCATCCTCCAAATGACTTCTGGACTTGTCACAATGCTGGTGATTCTGTAGTTCCCCCCATCACAAACTTGTCCCTGATTTCCAATGCTTCAGTTTCTCTGGTATAAACTCAGCACCCTCTCTATTGTGTGAGACTCCCTAACCCTGGGGGTCCATTTCCCTTGTCTCTGGTTAATCCCAAACCCAGGGAACCTTGTGTCCAGGATCTGCATGAAGAAAGGGACACAAGGCAAGGGTAACCAGAATAAAAACTACCCATGTGGTCTACAGACCCTTAAATTTTACTGGCCTCCAGAGTTGTCACTTTTCCATTCCTGAGCCACCGACTCAAAATGGGAATTACCAGAAGGTATTAATGATTCAGAATTAGCTTCCTTTGCTAGATCACTGGTCCCTTGGCCAGGAGTGAGTATGAATGAAGCTATGATCAGGACTTGCCTTACCTCTTGAAGATACTACAGAATCTGCTGCTAAAACAATAGCTACCAAACAAAAATTCCTAGACTTTCTTGCCAAAGTTGTTTTTTATAATAGGATAGCTCTTGATTATCTTTTAGCTGAGCCAAGAGGTGTCTGTGCTGTGGCCAACACCATCTGCTACACCTGGATTAACACTTCTGTGGAAGCTGAAATTCAGTTACGTAAGATCACTAAGCAAGCCACTTGGTTTAAAAGGTGACTCCTGGGCCAGCCCCAGTGGCCTAGTGGTTAAGTTCAGAGCACTCTGCTTTGCTAGCCCAGGTTTGGCTCCTGGGTGTGGACCTACACTGCTCAGTTAAGTAGCCATGCTGTGCGGGCAGCCCACATACTAAAAAATAGAGGAAGACTGGCACAGATGTTAGCTCAGGGCAAATCTTCCACAGCAAAAGGAAGAAAAAAAAGATGACTCCTTCAATGGGGTCTTTCTTTGACTTATTCGATTTTGGTTGGTTTGGGTCTTGGGGACCACGGTTCCAAACTGCACTCTAGACCTTGGGAATTATCCTGCTTATGATAATCATAGCAGTCCCCCGGCACACGCTATTCTCTCAAAAGCTTTTAATGCATGTTTGCAGCTGCTAACTACCAAGCAAATGATCTCCCTAAGACTGAAATGCTAGAAAAGGAACAAAGAGAGTATGACTTAAGAGAACGACTTAAAAAACGTGAACCTGAAGTTGTGACCTGCAAATACTACAGAGATGCAGCAGAAAGACATCATGACCTGTGAATATCACACAGAAGATCAACAAAAACTGAGAACTTTAGAGTGGTAGATAAGAATGATGCTAATGCCTTAAGTTTTGATCAAATCTCTCAGTCGAGAGTCTGATTAAAAGGAGGAAATTGTTAAAAAAGAGACCACAGGCCCAAAATGGAGTCACTTGTGCTGACCCTACATCACCAAACCAAGACTTACTACCTAACCTAATTGCAGTTTCAGCCTCTCTCAGGAATGTAACCTTTAACCAGTCAATCTGGAATTACCTGGTCTGTACTAGTGAGGTAATCTACCTGACACACCCCTTTTGTCCTCCAGAGAAAGATGACCTGGCCTGAAACATTCCACTCTTTGCTAGAAATTTCCTTTTTCTGTCTGCTTCTGCCTATAAAAGCCTTTCATTTTGTATAGCTCTTTGGAGCTCCTTTCTGTTTGCTAGATGAGATGCTGCCTGATTCATAAATTGTTGACTAAAGCCAATAAGATCTGTAAAACTTACTACATTCAATTTTGTTTTTTAACATATGTAAGTGGTTCTTTTTAAAAATTCAAATATTAAAAGATTCCAGAATATACTTCTTTCCAAGATCCTTCACATTTCAGGCATAAACAAGGGATACATAGAGAGTTTGAACCAAAGGAATAATGTAACTCAACACTACAGTAAAAGTAATAACAGTCACCTTTCTTGATAGTTTGTCTTGTGGCTAGGCAGCTGGGCTAGCTAGTCTTCCAATTCTCACAAAAATCCTATAAAGTAGACATTGTTACCACTAATTTTCAAATGAATTGACTGTGAGATGCTTCCTACTACCTCATTACACGGCAGTTTGACAACAGCAGCAGCAATATCAGCTACTCAACAGGACTTCCTATGACCATATCCTGAAGTGCTTTCAAGTCTGATCACACTCACCAGTGTAGCAAGTCCTAGCTACATATGGCTGAGGTTAGAATTAATTTGTATTGAAAACAGCTAGGACAAAAATCAGACAGTTAAATATATTTTGACTACCTATTATAAGTAGGCAATGTGTGACAAAGCTAGGGATATGGTCAGAAGCCACGATTCATATCTAACTATTGCTGTAACAAGCAGACTATACTGCTTTGTTTTTAAGAGACAAAGTTCAAACAAAGCAGTATAGTTTGAAAAATCACAGATATACAAATTATACTCACGCCAAAAAGCCTGGCCAGTTCTAAATTTGGCACTATAGTTTCTCTCAAACTTACTTTTTCTACTAAGAATCACTTAAAGCCCTGCTCTCTTTTCTATGACCAGCAGTTTTCAGGTTCATCTTCATAAAAACAAAGTTTCAAAATCACTTCATGGATGATACTGCGTGTGTAACAATGAGTAGAGGATATGTTTGCTGCAAGGAGAATTCTGGTGGGGTTTGCTTTCTAGCTTTGTAGCTAAAGATACTACCATGTGCCTCAGCAAATTTACCAAAAAACTAAATCATGGATCACGTGGGAATAATGGAAACCTTAAATTTAAATTCAGATATGCTAAGGGTCACAACTGTAATGGTTCTTCTGACTTGGTATGCTGTTTCACACCTCCAGGCTTTTTGCCACACCGTTTCCTCAGCTAGTCCATGGCATGTTTTCCTTTCTTTTTCTGGCTAACTACGATTTATCCTTCAAGACTCAGTTCAGGTGTAACCTCCTCCAGGAAATAAATCTCTCCTGACAACCGCTCTCTCCCAGCTGGATTAATGGCTCCTCCTTTGTTTTTTTTATTTAAAGATTGGCACCTGAGCAAACAACTGTTGCCAATCTCCTTTTTTTTTTTCCCCTGCTTTTTCTCCCTAAATTCCCCCAGTACATAGTTGCATATTTCAGTTGTGGGTCCTTCTAGTTGTGGCAGGTGGGATACTGCCTCAGCGTGGCCTGATGAGTGGTGCCATGTCCATGCCCAGGATCCGAAGCAGCGAAACCCTGGGCCACTGCAGTGGAGCGCATGAACTTAACCACTCGGCCACGGGGCCAGCCCCTGGCTCTTCCTTTTTATTCCCATATATCTAGACATACGTCTCCAGCACTGTCCTCATCACATGATGTTGAAATGATTGTTTGGGTGCCTTGCCTCCACTGACAGTTCCTGAGGGCAGAGATCAGGTCACATTCATCTTTGTATCTCAAGAAGCTGGCACAATGCCTTGTACAAAGAAGATACCCAGTAAATGTTTGTTTAATATAAATGCTCATCAGCATCTCAACATGATCCTTCCAGATCTCATATGCCATGCAGCGACTGAGCCTATGTTACTATAAATGGAACAAAGGCTACAACTTTTTTTTTTTGAAATACAGCTTGCAATAGATGATATGCGTCCCTCCACGGCTGCTGAGAAAAAACTGCTGACTGGGTTGCACATCAGTTTAGATTATTAATATCCTAACTGGCCCACCCTGCTCCAACCCAACTGCAAAATATCCATTATGGGATCTAGGGCTGCTGCTCAGAATTGCTTTGTCACAGGAGGACTGATGTCCTTACTATGTGGAAGACATCACTGAGGACTGGCACTGCCAGATGTACTTTGGGTTTGATGTTTAGACTTAATGGATTCACGTGAGCCTGGTCAGATGATTTATTGTCACTTTAACAAAACTTCCCAGAATGGCTCCTATGTACAGGGCTTATGTTAGGAATTTGAAGTAAAAACAAAACAAAACAAAAAAAGAAAAGGAAAAAGCTCTTAAGGAGCCTGCAATCCTAGTAGTGATGGTGTAAGTAGAAAATAACATGCTGCTTTGATATGGGTGTTATTTTTATAAGCACAGATTCATTGAGCTAGGAAGGAACCCAAGAGGTCATCTAGTCAAGAAAATTTGTGTTATAGCTGAGTAACAGATTTTAAGAGAGAGATCTCTCTCTGATAACTAAAAGAAAAAATAAGTGACATATACTGAAAATGACAGGTACATCATTCAACTCAACCAGGTTTCAAATATCAGTTCACCTATGCCACAGGAAGTACCCAAGCAAAGATGTCATGCTTGCATGTCAAGAATATCATAAGGATATACTAATTGACAGTTGGAACAGATGATCCAAGTTTCCTTCTAATTCTAAGATTTTAATTTTTGTTAAAAGGAAATAGTGACTTGAGCTATGGATTATTCAAAAATCATTCTCATAAGACTTCAGAATGAAGAATGATTAGTCTGAAGCACACAAATCTGCTAATGCTAAAATTAGATTCTATTTTCTGAGCATGCGCTAACCAGCCTAAGGAGAAGGTGACACAGAAATATGTTTTCACTGTTGAGGATTTTAAAATACATATAAAACCCATATGTACATAAGCCAATTTGTAAAACTTGCCACAAATGAGTTCCCCTTTACAAGTTAATTCCCTACAAATCCTACAAATACTTTTATGACACAACTCTCATTAAAACAAAAGATTTCTAAGCCCTGGCTTAATCCTATTTATTTCATGCAATTTCAATTAAAAAAAGTTCTAAAGCAATGAAAGAATTTGGAAAGCTCCATGGAGTCAGCGATAATCTGGCTCTCCTGAACTGGCTATTGTTAGGCTTCTTAGGTAGCTTGTGAAAAAAACAGGTTCTAAGGAGGGGCTGTCCAAACTATACATCCCCAATCCCTTTTTAGGGCCTAATTACTCTTCTTTCTCTTAAAATGGTTTTAAATATCATTCATTTGCTAATGACTTTCAAATGTATACTTCCAAACTATACTTCCCTTAACTCTAGACTCACATATCCAACTATCTACTCAGTATCTCTACTTGGATGTCTAACAGTTATTTCAAATTTACTATGTATAAAACTGAGTTTCTGACAAACCTCCAAACCTGCTCCTTCTACAGTCTCTCCCATCTCAGTTAATGGCTACTTTATTGATCCACATGCTCAGATCCAAAGCCTTGGGATCATCTTTGACTTCCTTTCTCTCACATACCCTATTCCAGTTAACGACATTAATAATCATACCTGCTAATACATACAGTATAGTACTTACTATGTGCCAGGCACTGTTCTAAATCCTTTGCATGTTCAGTAAATCAGTTCTTACAACAACATTACAATAGGGGTATTATTATTCTCTCTCTTTTATATCTAAGAAAACAGAAGCATAAAAAATTTGTCCAATAAAAAAGTTGTGCAAGATCACAAAGTAAAGAAGTGGCAAAGTTAAAGTTTAAACTCAGTCTGGCTACATAGTCTGCTGTTGTTACCTGCTATGTATACTGCATTGCCCCAGCAAAAATTCTGGGTTCTATTTGCTAGAGAGATGCACAATCTGACCATTTCTCACTGAATCTCCACTGCTGCCACCCTGGTCTAAGTCACTATCAGCTCTCACCTGGACTACTGTAATAGTCTCCTAACTATTATTGCAATAATATTTTTATAATCAATTATCTGTAGAGCAGCCAGGGTGGTCCTTTTAAAACATAAGTCAGATCACAACAGTCTTTTTTACACTTAAAACTTTCCAGTGGCTCCCTATCTCAGTCAGAGTAGAAGCCAAGATCCTTATAGTGGCTTAAATGACCATGATATGACACCTGCACCACATCCACTACCTCTCTGATTGCATCCCTTTTTACTCATCCCTTTACTCCACTGCCACCAGCTACAATGGCCTCCTTGCTGCTCCTGGACTGTGCCAAGCAGGTACCCATTTCAGGGCTTTTTCACTTAGTGTTCTTTCTGCCTGGAAGGCTCCTTCCAGACACCCGCATGGCTTACACCATCATTTCCTTTAAAAGTCTTTGCTCCAATTTCACCTCAGTAGTGAGGACTTCTCTGACAACCTTATTTAAAACTGCAACCTCCTCTTCCATTATAAACTCCCTATTCTCCTTCTTGGCTTCATTTTTCTACACAGAACTTCTTTACCTTCTGACATACATTTTTTTATCTATCACCAAAAACTAGAATGTAAGGTGCATGAAGGTAGTGATTTTTGTCTTTTGTCCACTTCTGTTTCTCTAACACCTAAAACTGTGCATAGTGTAGCTGCTCAAATATTTATTGGATGAATGAAAGTATCTCCTCTTCACTTATCTATTCAGAGAGTATTTTGGGTACTGGTTATTTGCAAATTTCTTTCATTATAATCTGAAGTGCTTTGTTTATTTATTACCAAGAGGTCTTAAGAAGGTTATATTTATAACTTTATCTGTGTTTTAACAGGATCTTATTAAATCAGAAATTGACTTCTAATGTTCTTTTAAATATCTTACCTTCATACATTAAAAACATTTGGCTCAAAAATCAGATATTTCTTAATTAAAAAAAGCTTAGAATTGGCTTATACTTTTGCATGCATTGTACTACTACACATTAGTATTCCCTCTTTTGTTTTATTCAAAATATGAGTTGAATGCCCAACATTATTACTTCCCTATGTGAACTATTCAAATATTTCTAGGATTGTACCTAGGCTTACTCCTCAGATAGACATCTTTTGAGACTATGAAAGCTCAAGGTTCAATCTGGTTTATATGTAAATCTGATGATAATGATAGTAGCACAAGTAGTAGTAATTGAGTGTTTACTATGTACCTGGCACTACTGTAAGTGTTTTGCTTAGATTTACTTAGTTAATCCTCAAAATAACCTTACAAAACATATACTATTGTAATTCCCATTTTACAGCTGAGGAAAGTGAGGTTGGGGAGAGGTTAAGTAACTTGCCCAATGTGACATAACCAGTAAACAGCAGGGTCAGGTTTAATCCCATAGGATTTGGCCTACAATGCTTCTCATAACAGCCATGACCACCATCACTTGGAGCAACAGAAAAAGCAGGCATTGATGATTTCTACAAAATTAGACTCTGGACGGGAATCTCCTATTTAGGATTACATACTCCTCCCTAAGGTTTATTTAAAAAAAAAAACGACAACAGAGAGATAGATGGCATGACTGAAGAAAGGTTAGAGAGATGTGACACTGCTGGTTTGGAATGGAGAAACCAAACCAAGGAATGCAGTGGTCTCCAGAAGCCAGAAGAAGCAAGAGAATGGACTCTTGCCTAGAGAACTCCAGAAAGGAACACAGCCCTGCCTATACCTTTATTTTTGCCCAGTGAGACCTGTGTTGGACTTCTGACCTACCACTAAGTTTCTGATAATAAGGCTGGGATTTAGCAGGGTAAAAATATTGCCCAAGTTCCCACAGTATGCAAGTGGAAGAGCTGGGATTCGAATTCTGATTGATCAGATCTCAGAGTCTATTCACTCAACAAATATTTCCAAGTGCTTTCTCTGTGCCAGACGTTATTTTAGAGATTTGGGCTACGTCAAGGAAGAAAACAGAAGAAGATCCCTGAACTCTTGGTGCTTGTATTCATTAGCTGACAACTCCTGTATCTTCTCCTCTGCCACCCAGCTATACAAATAAAGAAAAATTTACCCTCCGGCCCCAACAAAAAACCATATATAGAGAGAGAGCATGAAGTGAGATACTACAGGAGATATGAAGATAGTAGTACTATGGTACTGTCCAAAAGTGGCTTATATAAGGTGAAGTATAGGTAAAAGGTAATTTAACATTTCCAAGACCTTTAAAAATTGATGACTGTTAAGGTATTAGAGAGACAGGAGGCATTCACACAGCAGGCACTTACACTGACTCTACAGCTGTATGTGCTTTATTCCATGTACAAAAAAGCAGCTATGTTCTCAAAATTAAGTACAGATTCTAAGAAAGATAATAGCCTGGAGTATCACTTGATAAAGATTTTATACTTTTTAACGAAGAGAAATTTGATCTATTGAGAAGTTTATCAGGAGTACAAGAATGACCTGTCTCCTCTATTTAAATAAACTTTTCTTAAAAAAATTTTTATTCAGTTGCAGGTGACCAAGTAACGTTAAAAATGCAGTCATTCTTGAGGCCGGCCCTGTGGCCAAGTGGTTAAGTTCGCGCACTCCACTTCAGTGGCCTGGGGTTTCGCTGGTTCAGATCCTGGGCGCGGACATGGCACCACTCATCACGCCATGCTGAGGCGGTATCCCACATGCCACAACTAGAAGGACTCACAACTAAAAAATATACAACTATGTACTGGGGGGATTTGGGGAGAAAAAGCAGGGAAAAAAAATGCATTCTTTTGTAATATAATGTTTAGATTTGCTTAGATTTTTCTTACTCAAGATCTATAATAACAAAGTCTGATATATAAACCAACTTTCTCAAATAGCACATAAAGGATATAATCTAGTTTATACTTCCAAGTTACAATGGGACAACTTGTGTCTAAAAAAAGACTAAATTAAACACATCTATGAAGAATTAGACTCGTATGGATTTCAGAAGATAGTCCAATTGTTTCTCAGAGTTTTAAGCAGAGGTTTCTGTAACTACTAAGAGGGGTAAGAAATTGCTGAAATTTGGGCCCCAAAAGAATGAAAAATCAATGCATATCAATGTTAACTGACATAATAAGAAGGAAATTCAACTATTCAAAGATTTCTGAGGGGGCCAGCCCCATGGTGTAGTGGTTAAGTTTGGCGCGCTCCGCTTCAGTGGCCTGGGTTTGCAGGGTCGGATCCCAGGTGCAGACCTACACCACTTGTCAGCCATGCTATGGTGGTGACCCACATATAAAGTGGAGGAAGACTGGAACAGATGTTAGCTCAGGGCGAATCTTCCTCAGTAAAAAACCCCAAAACCCCACCAAAGACTTGTGAAAAAGCAAATTGAATGCTTAAGCCTCTGTGAAGGAATTACTTAAATGGGAAGGAACCAACATCACACCTGTTTCTGCATTTCTACACTCTGTTGGGGGGTGTGGGGAGGCTTGCCTGGGGGCAATACTAGCCCATCAGGGAGCACTAGGAAATACATGGGGCATTCCTTCTGCAATACACAGTCTTATCCAGTCTTAATAATTATCCAGTCTTAAATGCCAATAGCAACCTCACTGAAAAAATTCTGCATGGATTCTGGAATTATTCCAGATAATGGGAAAAGAGGAGACAGAGAGAACAAGATCAGCTGCGGATGCTGGTCCTTCCTATCCCTGTCAACACTTTCACATGGGATGAACAATAGCAAGATTTGAGATAAATTACGAACAAAGTAAAAGTAGAAAAGTGTATGATGAAAATGACTAGTTCAGGGATTTTTGCATATGAAAGGAAGAATATTTCTACCATGTATCTAAGTATCTGCAGGGTAAAAATGTAGGATAGCCTAGAGAAAATTAGGAGCAGACAGATGGGGGAAGGACAGATATCATGGTGCTATGATACTAAAGAAGCAGGTTGTAGAAAAGATTGAGACTTCTACAATTTAACTTATTTTGCAATTATCCTTTGTTTTCCTTACATAAAGCACTGGATATGGGTGTAATCCCTGCTTTCAAGAAACACATGATCTAGTTGGTGAGACAAGGAAATGATCAACTGAAATACAGGTCTGACTAAGTAAATGTTATAGTAGATACGAAGGCAAAATATTTCTTGAATACAGAAAGGAACCACGTATTCAGAAGAAGGGAAAGAGAACAGAGAAGGCTCCTTGGAGGAAGTGAAAAATGAAATGAGCCTTGAATAAGTTTTTGATAAAAAGAGAAGGTGTAAGGAAAGGCATTCCAGGTTGACAGCCCAGTATGAGTACAGGCTCAGAAGGAGGAAAGGTAATAGCATCTTCAAGATAACGGAATGGTTCATGAGGCTGTAAAAGTATGGCATAGGGAGAGGGCTGTGATGGGAGATGAGCTCCCAAGGCAGTCTAAACTACTGTTTTGGACTTTATTCCAATGGTAAGAGAAGTATAATCTCCTTTGGGATCTAGACTTATAAATCGAGGCTACTTGACTATATGAAAATTCACAAGTCCAAACCAAAGACCATGATCCTCCCCTAAACCTGGTTCTCTCACAGCGTTCTGTATCTCAGGAAGAGCACCACTATCCATCAGGTTACATGAGCTAAAACCCAACTAATCCAAGCCGAGGAACCATTCTTGACATCTTCTGCCTTCCACCTATATCCAACCCAACAAGTCCTATCTATTTTGCTTTCCAAGTTTCCATCAAATTACAATACTCTCCATCTATCTCTACAGCCACCACCTTTAGGACAAACTCTTGTCCCTTCTCTCCTGGATCACTCTCCTTGACTAATCTATCTGCAGTCACTTAGTTCTCAGTTAAGCTGGAGAATTCTTTCAATGAATGCTTAACTTCTTTTAGCAGCTTCCCACAACTCTTAAAATACTAAGAACAAGAATCTGAACATGGTCTACAAAGTCAATCCTACATGATTAGGCTCTGGATCTATTTATATAGCATGTTTCCCCCACTCCAGTCACTGGTTTTTCTCAGCCCCTGCTGCTCATCCTGTTTATTCTTACCATAGGGCCTTTGCACATGTAATACTGCCCTACTTGTCCCTTCTTCAACTCTCAGCCAGGCATTCTGCTAGGTGCTTAGGCACATAATGATGAACAAAACAAAGTCTCTGTCTTGATGAGACTTAGGGCTCAGTAACGCAAAGCTGTAAAGACAGGAAAACCAGTAATCAAATAACATAAATTGTGAAAAGTACTACAAAGAAAAAAGAATAGAGTGCTGTGAGAAAAGGAATAATGTAAGGGAGGGAAACCTATTTTAGTTGGGAGGTCATAGAAGAATTTTTTTGAACAGGGGCATTTGAATTGAACCCTCAAAGACAGAAAAGGAAGTTGTTACTTTAACCAGGACATAAATGAAGAAAAGCATTATTACTGTAGGTTTCATGTGCCAAGAAAATATAGAATTTGGAATTTTATCATAATGAAGATGAAATATAGTTAATGGAGCAATTCAAAAAAAGAAAAAAGATTTGTCTATTCTTCTTAGAATTCACTTGGTATAAAGCTGAGACTGTTACCAAAAAGGCTTAAGTAAAGAGCAGAAGGATGCTGAGAGAGGAAAAGGTCAGTAAACAGGTAGGGGGTCACCTACCCATTAACTTAACGGAGTATATGGATAGCTGTATTTACAAGGCTTACATAATCAATGAGTCAGCAAAAAGTCAGGTGTCAAAGGATCTCTTCTGTGCCCACTCTAAGCAGCTAGGAAACTTGGCTCTCTCTACTGGTGAGAAGAGGATCCCAAGAAAAAGATCTGAGATAGGTTAATAAAACAGTCACCATAACTTCTAGCAATACTTGCCTAAGTTAGGGTGAGGAAAAGTAAATCTTCATGCTTAGAAAAACATAAGAAACAGGATCCAACTTAAAATAGATTAGAGCAAGGTGATTCTGGTAGGAGTTCACATATCTAATGTGACTCATTTGTTTAGCTTGTGCTAAAATGCTTATTAAAAATTCCAAAATTAAGACTGCAAAATCTGCTAAAAGCAAAGCCTAGGTTTTAAAAAGAAAATGTTTTTATCTTTCTTGGGGTCCATAAATATTTCAGGGATACTTCTATAAATATTTTTTCTCTAATAAAGGCTAATATGTATAAATAGTAACAGAAATAGGTTTTATAATGATACAACTGGGTCTGGCAAAGAAAAAGGTACAAAATAGAACATAAAAGGGATTAAGTCACAGTACAAGCAAAGAGACACAGCACTAACAACCACTTAACACTAAACAGCAATGATAATAAAACCAAGACAAACACCCACCAACGCACAGCTATGAAAATAGCCGACTCCTCAACCTGCCTTCCTCCACCTCCATACTTATGTTCTCAACCCATTACTGCTCCAGTGGCAACAACTCAGTAAGAGGAGGAGGCCTTTATTTTTTCTTCTCCACTTAGGCCATAGTGAAAGCTGGAAAAAAAGGGGGGTAATTATGACTGTTCAAAGAAGGGAAAGGATATCTAATTGTTAGTCAGCATTCTTTGCTCTCGAAATTCCTGGCTTCTGCCTGCTCATGGATATCTGAGAAAACTTGATGATTATCTCTAAAGGTCACAACTAAATGATCAGAAATAATGTTTTCCTTTCTAGTTCCCTTGGCTATCCCTTTCCATCAAATGTGAATCTGCAAAATGTTTTAGTTATTGCTAAGAGGCAATTCTATGTAGCTGACAGAGAAAAATAAAAAAATAAGAAAAAAAAAACCACGCCAAAAAACACAAGCAACACATTCATCTTACCAAAACCCCCTCTCAGGCAGTCTGCTGATTGTGCTTGCCACAAAGCTCATCCTTCATTTGTGCACTGCCAGAGCAAGCTTGGATCGTGAAAACAAATCAAAACCTCTTTTGGCTATAAGCTCGTTCCATTTGTCCCAGCTTCCAAACTGCAAAGGAGCTGTGGCATAGTCTGTTACGGCTGCACATACTTGGTTTCCGAGAATAACGATGTAAATGAGGACAGCTACCACTGGGAATGCCTTCCCTTACCAAAGAGCCAGCCGAAATGAAGCTTCTAGTGGATCCCTGGGCTTCTCACCTTCACAGCCTCAGAGAAGTGCCTTTCACAGAACAGGCAGGTACAGCCGCACCACATCAACATCCCCGCATAGCCAATCCTCCGCAGTGCCCACCTCAGCCTACATACAGTTCCGGTTTTGTCTCTTGCATCAACTCTTCGAGCTTTCTACATCTGGAAGCCTGGGAGGACTCTGTGCTGAATAAACAGAAAGCTTCTGCCAAACAAGCAGAACAAGCGTGTGTGTGTGCGTGCGTGCGCAGTTTGCCAGAGCTACTAATGCAAATGAATAGTTTGACTCTGAGAATGGAGATCACAGACAGTATCTGCCTCTCTTCTAGAGCTGTAAGCATCTTTTATAAAAGACAAAAGCATCAAACTGGTAGAATTTAAAGCTACAGGGCATTAATTCAACACTCACATTTGTCTTCTCATTTAAAACCAGATAAGGTTTGGAGAATAGCTTAAAGAAGGTTAAAAATATTCTCAATAAAATAACACTGTTTAGGTTGCTTGGTTCATTAAATATAAAGAAAAAACAAGCTACCCATGTTTTGATAAAGGACTAAAAGATTGCTAGAACAGATTTCCATGCTTTCCTAACATTTCTTCTATTATTTTTCATTTTAGGTTCACAAAAACATTTAAGTGAAAATTAAGCAAGAAAAAGAAAATTGAGCATGAGACCTTCAAGTCTTATTCACTATGGACAAAGGGGAAAAATGCTTCTGAACGAAAAGGACTGAAGCTCTCTGAAATTTAAGCAACAGATTAAAACACCATAATTGTAAGCCCAGGCTCAGCCCCTGTACCATCAAATACTCTTTATTAAATACGCATGATACCATATGAAAGTAAACATCTTAAAGAGATTGTTCCTGCCCGGAAAAAGTCACTTGGGATTGAGGCAAGCTATCAGATCTGAGCTTTATTTGTTCATTCGTAAAAGCAGTTTCAAAGAATGTACACAGGAAGATTTTTTTTTTTTTGAGTAAGATTAGCCCTGAGCTAACTACTGCCAGTCCTCCTCTTTTTTTGCTGAGGAAGCCTGGCCCTGAGCTAAGATTGTGCCCATCTTCCTCTACTTTATACGTGGGACGCCTACCACAGCATGGCGTGCCAAGCAGTGCCATGTCCGCACCCGGGATCTGAACCAGCGAACCCCAGGCTGCTGAGAAGCGGGACGTGCGAACGTCACTGCTGCGCCACCGGGCTAGCCCCCCACAGGAAGAATTTTAATGATTAGAAAATACAGTATAGCATGTATAATATATAATATCTAGTAACATTTCTCTGAGATCAATATGTAGAAAGGAACTGGATGTGAAGACCATTTGATATAGTACAGTATAGTCCTTTCCATGAGCCTAAAGCTGTGATAATTTCTGTACTTCTACTTAAGTATGGGGCTGGAAGCTCAGGCTAGCACAGTACTGAGAGGTCAAAGAAAGTCTTTCTAAAGCACCTTGAATGAATTTGAAGAAAATTCTGGGTTGAAACCATGGCTCCAGAAATTTCTCTTCTATCTCTAGAGGCACAGAACTCTGACCTTGACTCTCCAGAATTAATTAATAAAGAATTTTATGACTGAATATAAGTTTTGTCTTTGCTTAAAAATTAGGTTGTGGGGCTGGCCCCATGGCCGAGTGGTTAAGTCCGCGCGCTCTGCTGCAGGTGGCCCAGTGTTTCGTTGGTTCGAATCCTGGGCGCGGACATGGCACTGCTCATCAAACCACGCTGAGGCAGCGTCCCATATGCCACAACTAGAATGACCCACAACGAAGAGTATACAACTATGTACCAGGGGGCTTTGGGGAGAAAGAGGAAAAAAAATAAAATCTTAAAAAAAAAAAAAATTAGGTTGTAAGGTTTCAACAGAGTAAATATCTGTTTCTACAAAAACAATGACAAAAGACTCGTTCCTGCGCTGCTAGCATCAACACTAGCTGATCTTTGTTTAATTCTGTTTATTAACATTTTTAATATACATTCCTTTAAGACAATTGTGTTCATCATAGAAAACTGTGAAAACACAAGCGGGCATAAAAAAAAAAGCAAAAATTATTTGTAATCTAACCACTCAGAGAAAGCCAAACCAAACACTGTTATGAAGCTCTTCTATCCTCTTTTCTACCATTAAAATCACTGAAGCATGTGTTGGGAAGGTTCTATTAGATCAAAACTACCTTGATTGGATGAGCCATCATATGGAACACAGAAGCCCTGAAAAGTTGCCTGGGTCTAAAGTAGATCTTGTGTATACGAAATGTTCATTACATATTTGTATGAGAGTCATGATCTTACCTTAAAAAAATTATCCTTAAACAGTTTTTTTTGCTGAGGAAGATTTGCCCTGGGCTAACATCCATGCCAATCTTCCTCTATTTTTTAGTATGTGGGCTGCCAGCACAGCATGGCCACTAACAGGCCCCTACAGAGGTGTAGGTCTGTGCCCAGGGAACCGAACCTGGGCTGCCGAAGCAGAGCCTGCCAAACTTAACCACTAAGCAACTAGGGTTGGCCCCTTAAAAACAGTTTTTGAAGTTCCACTGAGATGCCAATGGATTTACCTGAGTTGCCAGAGAAGTACCCTTTGTTGGCTGTATTAGCCTGGGTACATCTCTTCTGGGCTCCCAAAGTAAATCCCAAGTGGCAATAGAACTTTAATTTTGCTCACTTTCTAGTTCTCTCATTTTTTCCCCCTTCTTGCTGGTTTTGTTTTTGTTTCCGGTTTATGCACAGTTGGTAATTTACTCCTCACTGATGGCAGCATGGATCGAGAATTTGATTTTTCTGGTTTGACCATTTGGCAGTCTCTGTAGAAGAGTGATAGATATCTATTTTCTGTTGGGTAAGAAACCAAAAGAGAATTTACTTTGTTAGACTTTTCTTTCATTGATTTGTCTATACTGAGCTCAACTCAAGAATGCATGTATATATTATAAAGGAGAATAGCTCTTTGAGATCTTTATTAAGGTTTTGTATTTTTGTGTTTATTTTTGACCCATGGCTGAGGTTGTAGAACTGAAGCCATAGATAGCTCTATGTGTTGGTGGCCCAGGGTTTTACCGGTTCCAATCCTGGACGCAGACATGGCACCGCTCCGTTAAGCCATGCTGAGGCTGTGTCCCACATAGTAGAACTAGAAGGACCTACAACTAGGATACACAACTACGTACTGAGGGGCTTTGGGGAGAAGAAGGAAAAAAAGGACTGGCAAGAGATGTTAGCTCAGGTGCCAATCTAAAAAATAACCAACCAACCTAGAAATAAGAAACATTCTTGTAAAAGAGCTACGATTCTTTACAATTGAATTCCTTTATATGTTTATTATGTTTTATTGTCATTTTGATTAAACAACCAAGTATTGTTCTCACCCATGAGCCTAACTTAATCAAGGGCCCAATCTCCTTTGATAACTGTTTTAATTTAGCCTTCCCAACACGGGATCCTAAATATAGAAAAATGAAACTTTCAGGATGACTTTTACTCCTCAAACTATCTGTGAGAGTCTCATGGAAAGGACTGTACAAAGTACTCTATAAACTACTCCTATTCCAAAGAACAGACTCTTGGGGACGTGCTTCTGAGCTGACAACGCTTAGGTAACTTTCAGACTGTGCCAGTGGACGGGATCAGGATTTCCAGGATGCTTTTCAGTCCAGAAGCAAATGTTTCATGAAAACAGATTGTTGACCCGAGTTCTGTTTTTTTTTTTTTTAAAGATTTTATTTTTTCCTTTTTCTCCCCAAAGCCCCCCGGCACATAGTTGTATATTCTTCGTCGTGGGTCCTTCTAGTTGTGGCATGTGGGACGCTGCCTCAGCGTGGTTTGATGAGCAGTGTCATGTCCGCTCCCAGGATTCGAACCAACGAAACACTGGGCCGCCTGCAGCGGAGCGCGCGAACTTAACTTCTCAGCCACGGGGCCAGCCCCCCGAGTTCTGTTTTTAATTATTTTTCCAGGTTCCATCTAAACAAGAATTAACTACACAGGACTGAATGAACTGATGAGGGAAATTTTATTATGGTTATTTGTTTAGAGTATTGTTGATGTTATCTTAATGTTCTATTTTTTGTGGCTATATGAGGAAGCCCTTTCACACTTTCTTCCAAAACTATTTCTAACCCACATTTTAGCAGACTCTGCTTTTGTGATCTGAAATAAAATATTAAGTGGTATCTGATTTTCACTGAATCTTCAGCATTCAGAAACTTACTGAGTTTTCCTCAACTCTTTATGGCAATATAGTTACTTGCATAGGATCGATACCAATCTTATCCCCTTTTTATCAGGGTACAACTGGATTTTGTAACCATACATACCTGGAATGTCATATTTGAGAATGATTCTTATTTAATCACATGTGAAAAAACAAATTAAGGAATCAGAGTTGGCTTTATAAATACCTATGACAAAGCCCTCTTAGGTAAACTGACCTGATGCCTCATTTACAGGGTCCCTGGCTTATAGGCAAGAGAGAAGTAACTTACTTCCTGGCAAGCCTTAGCAAATGTTGGAGACTTGAAAATGAGATTAACTCACCCAAATTTATCAGCACTGCAGGTAAAATCTAGTGAGTTTCTCTGGCGTGGTTTCCTTACCTTGGGATAGGAAATAACAGAGGTGTTTAAAAGTTCAATCTAAGATTCCTCATGAAAGCTTCTAAACACAAGTTAATCTGTTAGCCTTGGTTGTTCAAAACTGTATCACTCTGGATTTGCAAAGAAAATTCAAGGATGTCTACATGATTAATTAGCACTCTTCCTGCACCTATGTAAATAATAAGGTCAAACTTAATGAGACCAACCATTATCTTTGGAAATTATTCGTGATCACGAAAGATGGGAGATTGTCAGCAAAAATCGTGAAAGACTGAAATTTCAAGTGACCTTTCAAGGGAATGTGTGGGGTTGTCTACTGGATCCTTTGAGGTTATCTGATTTTATGAAGGTCTACATCTTTGTCTTTGGCTAGGTTATTTTGCAACCTGTAGAGATGAAAATTACCTTGTGGATAGTGTAGGGACCTGAAATTGGCCACCCCAAGATATGTCTCTTTGGCATCAGGATTATTTGAGGCTGATTGCTTTTGATAAACTGGGACAGGGAAGGAGGCTCTGAGGAATGGAACTTGCCCTTTGTTAGGACACATTTACATTTCTAAGGTAAATCTCTATCTGTAAATGGTGCCTCCCTCTCTGTACCAGGAAGAAGAAAGGAGATGACCTTCTCTCTAGAAACTCTTAATCAATACCAAAGGTAAGGACTTAAATCTGCATTTTATCGTGCTTCTCTGGTAACCTCCTGTAACTGACTTCCCTCTCCCTCCCAACGTTGGCATCTCCTTAAAGATTAAGCATCTTTCCTTAGGCTGGGAACCGATTGCAGCACTCATCTGTGACCCCCCCAGCCCAAGGTAACACATCTGCCACCCCGCGGCGTTCGCTGAGACAGCAGACCTATCTGCCGTTTCCATGAAGAGCTGTGCTGACAGAGCAGCCTCGTGACTACTGTAAAAGGGACATTTCAATCATATGTGAAACACCCTGTTTGGGGGTATATAACCACTCTGTGCACCCCACTTCTTCGGTGCCCTTTCTTCTTTCAGGAAGAAAGGCCCCGGGCCATGGTTCCTGATAAAGCTTTGTTTAATTTTCTCTTGCTATTCTGTCTCATGTGAATTTAATTCGTTCTCCAGCCAGACGAACCCACATTTGGGAAGAGGAAATGTCTTCCTCCCCTACAATAGTGTTGGTGGTGCAATGCAAATAAATTCTGTCTGATAGAGAAAATAAATTTCCCTAAGTCCAATTCTCAATTGGACTAATTTTAACACCTTACTGGTTCCCAACAACTGGTTAATTAGTGAGTTAAAATCTTTGACATGTGTTCAGTGTTGTATGAAAGTCATAATCTTACCTTTAAAAATAACCTTTAACATTTGGATCCTTACCTTTTATTTCTCAAAGTATCCAATTAAAAAGCAATTGTTTAGTTGGAGTTAGCAGAGACTTCTGCCTACTTTTATAAGGCTCTTACAAAAGAGTGAAGAACTATTTTTACATTTGTAAAGAGTTGTAAAGAACAAAAAAACACAAAAGAATATTTAAGAGAGACATATGTGGCCCTCAAAGCCTAAAATGTTATTTGGTCCTTTACAAAAAAAAAAAAGTCTGTCAATACCTGCTTTAGATCGAAGTTACAGCATCTCAACTGGCAAAGATATTTTAATGAGCGATCAACTTGACAATATAGAAGAGACTGAAGATTAAGTCAGCATTTAGCAGCCAAGTCAAATTAGGATCCAGACTGAGAAAACAGGCTCCTTAACTAAAATACTACCTAGAGATGTATCAGGGATATTTTATTTGATGACACAAAAAGGTTCCTTTAAAAAAATCTAAAAACGCTTGTTACTTTATAAAGAAATTGTTTAATACCAGTTTTTCATTAAGCATTTTTCAGACTTCTCAACACTGATTAAAGTTTACTGAATACACCCTTGGAGAGAAACAAAACTGAACACAAGTTTCATTAGACTCTAATTTATGAAATAAATTTACACATTGCTGAATAAGTGCCACATAATCTGGATAATAACAGACAAAAAATAACCTACTAAATTCAGAATTAGCTCTGACAAGAAAATATTTTTTCCCCTCAGTAACACAAACCTACAATAATATCTTTATTGTGTTCAACACTATTGAGTATTAGAAGGATGTTGAAAATTTCACAGGAAAACAGATTTTATCCTTCCAAAAGACTCCTGGGGAAAAGATGTCTTTTAAAAACTTCTTTATTATGCAACATTTCAAACATATATATAAAAGCAGAGAGGATAATGAATCCTGTGCACTCTTCACCCAGCCTCAATTATTAACTTATGGCTCAAACTTGCCCCCTCCTCACAATTATTTGGAAGAAAATCTCAGACAAAGGATGTTCTTTATTAAAACGCAGGCTAATTCCAGAGGCTTCCCTATATTATTAAAGCTATCTCAGCCATCAGACTTCATGAATACTACTTTATTTTTCAGATAAAATGCCTCATGTTCTCCTTCTCTTTCACCCTTTACCATATTTTATTCACGAAGGCTCCACTGGGGAAAACTGTCCAAAGACTATAGAACTTGTTCTGTTCCTATAGACTGACATTCTTTGATGTTGATGACTGATGACTGACTGGGTAAGTTTTTCCCAAAGTGGCAAAAGATGGGAAAAGCAAAGTTGAGTCAAGGAAGAAAAATGATAAATCTAGTAAATCAGTTACTATCTGTAGTCATAGATAGCAGAGAAAAGATTTGCAAGACACTAAAGTTAAAATGTGTCACATGAGCTGGCTGTGCATTCCTCAAGGAGTCTCTTTCTCCTGCTCTCCTCCACGTGGCAACTAGTTCAACTAAAAAGTCTCTAACTGTATAGAGGTAGGTTTTGTCTGACTTCTGCAGCTCTCTTTATGCAAAAGCAAACTCCCATAATCAGTCAGTGGGTGGGGGGAGCAGAAAAATGACAAAGCAAGGAAGTGGAAAGGGGTTTAAAATCTTTTGAGATTACTGTGGTCACATGAACCTCTAAATAAGGCAAGCACTTTCTTTTACTGCTTAGAACCAATTAGCTCAGAAAGGAGTGCAACAAAGGGTTTTGCTTAGTGCCAAAGCTAACATCAGAATTACGAGGTTTTAAGAAGGAAGAATATAGGCACTGACCTTCTTTCAGAAACTAGCTAAATTACCCGCAGTGCTATCCCAGACACTTAATAAGTGAAGCCTGCTTATTTAGATTCTTAAAGGAATCATGTACCACAATGTCATTTACCACCTAAGGGGCTCAACGGTGCTCCTGGGAGCTGTTTCACAACTGCAAAGTACCATAAAGCCTTGACTGGAATACCACTCTTTCACTCAAGGAAGGGCCAGGAAACCCCCTGCAAAGCAACTGCAGAATCATACAAAAATCTATTTCATAAAATGAAGTGGTATAATAAAAATAGTATTTTTGATGTCATGAGACATAGTATAGAATAGTGGTCTCCAACCCGAGGTCCACAAAAGGGCCAAGTTGTTTTCAGGATTTCCAAATGCCCAATGGAATGTGTACTTTCACCCATAATAAAGTTGTATAGGCAGATTAAAATGACAAATATTTAATTTTCTCTGGAATTATAACTACTCCAGGTGGTATCACTACACTAGTGCTCTTCAGAATTGCTGACTGGCTCTTAGTCTATAATTACATTTTTTGGAAAGGGAAAATAATATATGCTGTTTGTAAACAAACATTTTCAAAATAGCAGGCTCATGAGGAAGAAAAAATATAGAGTCTTTGGTGGCACCAGGTTGATTTAATTTTATTTTCTAAATGAGGTCACACCTTCAATGTTAAAAAAAATGAAACAAAACAAAAAGCTCAGAAATTTCAAAATTATAAAGTAAATCCCTAGGAGATGCCAAGTATGTTCTACATCTGAAAAAATACCACCTGGAGGTAACATACAGGTAATGCTATGTTGCTATTCACCATAGCAAAGAGCTGTTTTCTGTCTATACTCCATGAATGTCAGAGCTACATAAGCCATCTCCTGAAAATCCTTACTTAATATCTATTTTATAACTTCCAAATCTCAGGTCAACAACAGACCATACTGGGGCCCTCAGGAACAAAAAATAAACACATCTCCCATATTGTCAGAAAATACAAAAATTGTTAAAATGAAGAAAAATGGCATTCAATAGGCTATTTCAAGTCCATGTAGAGAACAAGGATTTATCTCAATTTATTCCTTCCAAAATATTACTAGCTATAAATGGTTTGGGGGTGGGGGACAGATACGAAGCTATTACATCTTTAAATAACCTGGCTTCATTATTCTTTGTTATTCAATTTTCCATTCAATTGCATAGACCCATAGTGTTTCCAAATATTCTTTAAGAATGGCCATATGACTCAAAATATCAAGAAAGAATAGGAAGCAAGGTGAAGACACAGACACTGTAGACAATAACTGGCTACTGATGGACATGTAAGTCTTGCCAAATTTCTTAAAGTTTGTTATTAAAAAACAAGCAAATCGTCAATTTCTCATTCCTTTACCCTTTTTCTGAGATACCATCACATTATAGTACTCTATTTTTCACATCATTAAGCTTAGACAATAGGCCTTATTATATTAGTAAGATGGGGTTGGAAGGTTACTGTCTGCAAGAGGAGACAGAATTGAGAGCCCCTGCTTTGCCACTCATCAGTTGTGGGACTTGTGTGATTTAGAGAGCTTATAATGAATCAAGGTTTAGTATCTAACAGGACTGGAGCTTACAGGGTTGAGGTTGGAGATGAAAAACTAGAGAAAGCATAAATAGGATGGTTGATGAGAAAAGATGAATTGTCAAAGGAGAATGAAAAGACAGTAAGTATAATATTTAGCTATTAACATCAGAAAATATACTTAATAAATACTGTTAAATGAAAGAATAAATGAGTAAATAAATCTTTAGGATTAGTTAAAATTTAGAATAAAAGACAAAGGAAAATTTTACTCTGATGCAGATGAGATGATCTGAGTTACTACTCACTTGCCCCCCATTTCTTCCTGAGACATTATGTTTTAACACATTCTGCCTTCTTTGGTAGTTTTAACCTGAGGGATCAAAAGCTTGAAGAAGAGAGGTGACAGACTAGAGGTAAGAATAGTGAAACATGATAAGGATTGGAGTAAAGGAGTTGTAGAAGAGATGTAAAAGAAAAGAGCTAGTGATTCTTCTGAAGAAGGAACCAAGAGGATTTGTTGACAGTGGAGATGAAAGAGAAGAATGAATCAAAGATGATGCCCAAGCTTCCAGCGTAAGAGAATGGTGATGCAGTTCCAACAGGGAAGATGAAAAACAGGGTTAGTTTTGGGAAAGAGTATTATGAATTCAAATTTAGGTATTTTGAACTGCAATAAGGGAAAAACAGTTACTTAGAAATCATTAGAAAAAAAGTGAAGCTGAAATTTTGATCCAAGGAAAAGGATCTCCTAGGGGTACTTCTATAACTGGTGTCAATATTTAATGTAAGTTGACAAATACAAAGCCAAATATTCACATGCTCTTTGGCCCAAATGTGTTTACATTAAATGGGAACAGAATGTATAAGTGAAAAAGTCCGCTGAGGTCAAAGGAACTAACTTTTCTGAATTCCAAACTCACACCAGGCTTACTGTAATCAAAATGGCTGAATGAGAATCTGCATTGTTTTAGAAAAATAGCACAAGCACAGGTTCACTGTCAAAGTTGAAGCTAAGAAACAACTCACTCCTAGAACTTCACTGAATTGGATCAATGTATAGATGTATACACAGCGGTAGTAATGATTCTAATAATAAAGGAGAAAAGGAAGAAGATAACACGATACTTTTTACTGGGGTCAATAAATATGTTCTAGTATAGAAAGTATAGAGAACTAATGTCCCTTCAAATCTTAATTTAGACATCAGTGTTTCCTCAAAAAACACTCCTAGCTATAAAAAAGGGAATGGCACTGAATGAGTGCTGTACAAAGGGCATCAGGGTAGTAAGGGCATATCACTACCCCTAATATCTGTACAGCAGGGGTTCTCCTTTCTAGTGAGGAAGGAAAAGGAGGAGAATAGAGAAGAGCAGAGGGAGATGGGATATGCCTGGAGACTTTGCTCCCAACCAGGGTTACTTCTGATGTTTTGGCCATTATGGCATGCTCTATTCACTAAATGCCAGCATCAAGTTCCCTCCCCAAGTCTTTGTAACAACCAAAACATCCTCTCACATTTTCAAAAATTGGGGGTGGGGAGGGACTTAGGGAGGAGTTGATAAGTTCCTGGACATCTGGATTTTACAATTCAAGAGTTTTCACAAAACTTGATTCATTCTTTAAAAACCTATAAGCCTTCAATCTTTTTTTTTTTAAAGACTGACCCTGAGCTAACAGTTGCTGCCAATCTTTTTTTTTCTTTTTCTTCTTCTCCCCAAAGCTCCCCTGTACATAGTTGTATATTCTAGCTGCAGGTCCTTCTAGTTGTGCTATGTGGGACAGTGCCTCAGCATGGCCTGATGAGCAGTGCTAGGTCCATGCCCAGGTTGCAAACTGGTGAAACCCCCGGCCGCTGAAGCGGAGTGTGCGAACTTAACCACTCAGCCACAGGGCTGGCCCTAAGCCTTCAATCTTGATTTTACTTGCCAGAATCCAATAATAGATGCCATCATGTTCACTGGTCTGATTTCCTCAGCATCAACTTATTTGAGATACTTAAAAAAAAAAACCTAACAATAAAATGACTTATTCCAAAGAAGAAGAGAGAAGAAATCCTATTCTGAGGTTTCTGTATTCCATTAGAGTACACAGCCTTGGTGGAGTATTTGAATGGGTAAATTAACACAGGTGATCACTGAACGTAATGGTTAAATAAGAACCTATGGCCACAGGTCAACAACCTGTGGTCCTACTGGAACTACTCATAAAATAAGGCTCCCTAAAAGTTATATAAGACCAATTCATTTATAATTATAAAAAAGAGGGGGGATACACATAGAGGGCCCTACATTCACTCCTGGTTCTTTAGGACCAGGCAGACAGTGGGTAGACAGTATAGGCTCAATAAATGTCTGTTGAATGAATCAGTAAGAAATAAAATCATAAATCGTATCACCTCAAATACATGCTTATATTATTTAAGTCCATAGCTAGTTGTGGCTGGTTTCTGAATTGGAATTTTCTAATTTTTTTTGTATTCAGTGTTTCACAGAGCCATCTCTGATTGCTAGATAGTGTTTATTTGTGAATTAATTTTAATCCTCTAAGGATTTAGTTTCTGAGATTCTACAACCACATAAAAAGTAGAGTTACAAAAAAAAAAAATTCACAGAATTCCAAATTAGAGTTGCAAGAGACCTTAAAAGATAATCTTCCCCATTAAGTGAAATTTATTAGAAATGTCTGGGGGAAAAAATCATTCACAATTAAAATTAGGAGACAAAATTCTCATATAAAACTAAGAAGCAATAAATATAAAAGACCTCTGTTTTCAAGCCATTACTTAGAAAATCAATGCAGAACTGTCTTTAATCTGTTCCTTACTTCAGCAGCCACTCAGGGAATAAACATTTTCCATCTTACCATGAATATGTTCCAATAGAATTACTTTTATCTCCTTATGATTTTATAAAAATTAATTTGCAAAACATTTTAAAGTTAAAAACTGAGATAACTGCTAAGGTTTTATGGGGTATTACAGAACTTGCAGGCCGCTAATCCAGGGGGTTGGAATGAAAAAGTCCTAATTAAAATTCCTAATAACTTAGCGCTCTGTCTTGCAAATTAAGGAGAAAACTTTAATAAGACAAATTTGACCATAATCAATTATTATCAAATGCATGTTTAGTGTCTCTTTGTAAACAAAATTGAGATAGGGATATTGTTAGGCACCTCATTTATTCTTTTCCACTAGTAGGAACTCTGTTTTCTCTCAGGGTGTTTTATGTTGTGATTTTATAACAATGTTTCTGATATAATATCCTAATATTAAGGTAATACTAATAATGCTTCCTTTCTAGAATTTTAATTTCAAAGAATGACTAAGATATCCTAATTCTTAAAATTTATTGCAATGAATTTAGGTTAATTATCCCACAAGGCAGACTTTCTTTTTGGTGCAGTATATAAATTACTTTGTTAAGAGTCAGAGATTTGCTAGAGAATCTAGTCACAGCATTTAATTTAGTTCCTGTGTTTGCTTTCTCTTTAACTGAAAACGTATTAAGAATAGTTGCCCTTTCCATAAATCATATAAATGTGGTACAGCTGAATCACATAATGTGATGACTTCTGCTTTTTATTTGAGAATATCAATGGATTCCAATTCTACAGCTCATTTTTTTTTGTGAGGATGATTGGCCCTGAGCTAACATCTGTTGCCAATCTTCCTTTTTGCTTGAGAAAGATTGTAGCTGAGCTAACATCTGTGCCAATCTTCCTCTATTTTATGTGGGGTGCCACCACAGTGTGGCTTGATGAGCAGTGCTAGGCCCACACCCAGGGTTCCAAACCTGTGAACCCCAGGCTGCTGAAGCAGAGTGCAGGAACTTAACCACTACCCCACCAGGCCAGCAGCGCCCCCCCCCCTCAAAATTTTAATTATTCTTTTCAGCTGCTTGTCATCTTCAACTCTGATTAAGCATGGCAATGTCTTTAGACAAGAAATTAATGAAGAAGTTAAACAGGACAGGAAGTATCCTGCAGCAAACCAACAGAGACCTTGTTCCAGCGTGATATTTATCCAAGTTGGTACTCTTCTCACTCATACACTAACTCACTCAGCTATGAATAATCAGTTATAATTTCGTCCCAAAGATATCAAGAAAAACTCTTAAATGTGCTGCTGAAATCTAGATACTCTCTATCTTCAGAGTACCTCTCATTTACTAGGTATAGTAATCCTATTAACAAAGGAAATGAGTTTAGTCTGGAATAACTTTTTTTTTAAGTATGCTTTTTGGTGAGGAAGATTGGCTCTAACATCTGTTGCCAATCTTCCTTTTTTTTTTTCCCTCCCCAAAGCCCCTGTACATAGTTGTATGTCCTAGCTGTAGGTCATTCTAGTTCTTCTATGTGGGATGCTGCCACAGCGTGGCTTGATGAGTGGTGCGTAAGTCCACGTCCAGGTGAACCAGCGAACCCTGGGTTGCCGAAGAAGAGCGTGCGAACTTAACCACTCAGCCATGGAGCCAACCCCTGGAATAACTCAAATTTAGGAAATCTGTTCAATACCTTACTAATTAGGGCTTCTTTTATAAAGTACTTATTTATGTACTCCTATCCATTGGTCTTTAACGGTAACAATTTAGTGCTAAAGGACTGCAAACTTGTCTATTTTTCAAAGAATTAACAATACCTAGAAAATACCTTTCTATACCTAATTTTAACATTAATAAAAAACTGAACTTAAGCATTACAGTTTTTCCCCCCTTCTTCTCCCCAAAGCCCCCCAGTACATAGCTATATATTCTAGTTGTAGGTCCTTCTGGTTGTGCTATGTGGATGCCACCTCAGCATGGCCTGATGAACGGTGCCATGTCCGTGTCCAGGATCTGAACCAGTGAAACCCTGGACCGCCGAAGTGGAGAGTGTGAACTTAACCACTTGGCCATGGGGCCAGTCCCAAGCATTACAGTTTTAATGCTTACAGTTCAAACAGTCCTTAAGTCAGAGATTGTGTCCTATACATCCCTGAAGTCCTTACAGTAACCACTACAGTACTTTATACTGAATGGCCAGTCATTGTTTCATTCTCACATTAAATGAATGCATATTTGTAAAGCGCTTTGAATAGTGCCTGCACATGTAAGCGCACTTAAGTTTACTAAATAGAATAAAGAAATGGGTCAATTTTTCCTCTCTACTGAATTCTTCCTATCAGCACGATTTTTCCCATCTCCCACCTTAAAGAAACTTACTTTTGACCTCATTTCCTCCACTAGTTACTGCCCTACTTCTCTGCTCCCTATTGCAGTAAAACTCAAAAAGTGTCTAAAATTCACTGTCTCCAAATTCCTCTCTTCCCATTCTCAAACCCACTTAACTGGCTTTTATCTTATCATTCTACCATTTTTGTTGAGGTGACCAATCATCTCCACATTACGAAATCCAAAGACGAGTTCTTGGTCCTCACCTTACTTGACCTATCAGCAACATTTGACACAGTTGGTGTTTCTCTTCTTCTATGAAGAGCTTCTATACTTGGCTTCCAGTACACCACACTCTCTTGATTTTCCTCATCCATCATGGGCCACTCTTCCTCCTCTTCCTCTTCTCAAACTGGAGTGCTCACAGTTCAGTACTTTTTCCTCTTCTCTTATCTACATTCATTCTCCATCTTGAAGACTTCACCTAGTCTCGTGACTTTAAATACCATCTAATTGTGGTACCTCATTAAATTATATTTTCAGCCCAGATGTCTCTCCTAAATTCCAGACTCATATAGCTAATTGTCTATTCAACATTCCCACTTAGGTGTCTAAGAGACATCTCAAAACGAACTCTTGCTCTTTCCCACAAAACCTGCCCCACCAGCAGACTTTACATCTCAGTTAATGACAAATCCATTCTTCCAGCTGTTGAAGCTAAAATCCTTGTAATTATCAGTTCTCTCTTTCATACCTTACATCCAATCCACCAGAAAATCCTATTGGCTCTACATTCAAAATACATCCAAAATCTAACCACTTCTCACTGTCTTCACCTCTATGCCTTTAGTCTGACCCATGATCATCATTTTGTCTGGATTACTACAATGGCCTCCCTACTGGTCTCCCTTGCTGCCCTATAATATATTCTCAATACTACAGCCAAAATGATCCCTTAAAAACCTAAGTCAAATCGTGTCACTTCTCTGCTTAAAATTCTTCAATGAATCCCCTTTACACTCAAAAGAGAAAGCCAGTCCTTAAAAATGGTCTTCAAGGGCGTACCTGATCTGGCCCTCTATCTGGCAATTAATAGCCACAAATTCATCCAATCTAGTAGCCCTTCCCTTTACAATTTGACTTTCCCATTCCTCCCACCAAGAAGTGGAGTCTATTTCTCCATCCTGTGAAACTGGGTTTGGCCATGGATTTGCTTTGGCTAAATGAAACATTACCAAATATGACACAAGGAGAGACTTAAAAAGTATTTGTGCATTGGGGCTTGGTCTCTGTTGCTACACTGAGACCTCCAGCAGGCTTTACATCTCATTTAATGACAACTCCATCCTTACAGCTTTCCAGGCTAAAATCGTGTACCACGTGGAGAGAGGCTCAGCTGACAGCCAGTACCAACTGCCAGAAATGTAAGGGAGGCCATCTTAGACCATCCAGTCCCATCTAAGCCACCCGACAACTACAGTGACCCCCACGCAAGACTAGCACAAGATCCACCCAACAGAGTCCAGCCCAAACAGATGACTCACAAAACTGTGAGCAAATGAAATAGTTGTTTTAAGTCACTAAGTTTTGAGGTGGTTTATTATACAGCAATAGATAATTGAGAGGACGCTATTAAATTTCTGACACCCCAATTCCTCCCACTCTCCCCTCCATTATTACTCCAGTCATACCAACCTCTTTCCTATTCCTTGTATGCATCAGAAACACTCCTGCCCTTTGTTCTGGCTGTACCCTCTGCCAGGAATGCTCATTCCTCAGACAGTTGTATGGTTAACCTGCTCACCTCTTTCAAACCCTTCCTCAAATGTCTCTTTTTTTAAAATGAGGATTACATTTACTATCCTATTAAAAATGGCAGTCTACCCCCAGTACTTCCAATCTTCCTTACCCAGCTTTATTATTTTTATAGCCCATCCCTAACATATTCCACAGTTTACTTGTAAGTTTATTATTTGTTGTCATCTTCCCCAACTTGAAGGTAAACCACATGAGGGCAGAGGATTTGTCTGTACTGTTCATTGATATATCCCAACCCATTTCAAATCCTAAACTCTGATACATAGCAGACTCTCAATAACTGTTTGTTCAACACACAAATGATTGGTTTACATCACTCTGTTTCAGCTAGGATAAACTGGAGCTGGCATTTAATAATTTCTGGTATGAATTAAAATAATCTATGACAAATTTTTTTAAGCTTTAAGTCAGAGTTCTTGACTTTTTTGCCCTCCAGTAGACTTAAGGGATATAATACATTCTCATGAGCTCACTAGTTTTGAAGAGGAAAAAGAAGGCATTTTGAACACTGGGAGTAGGGAGATGCTGCAACTTGAAACAGTCTCCTTCTGCTGCAGTGTTTTATACTTCTCACCCACCACTCAAATCACTATTCTAGCTATTTCTTTTGAATGGAACTCAATTAAAAAGAAATCCTACAATTAAAAAATAACGTAGGTAGAACTTTGCATTGTTCCTATGGGATCTGATCTATGGCACTCCAAGCCCTATGGACCAATGAGATTTAGGTCAAGCAGCAATTTGAAGGTTCAGACTTGAGGAAGTTTTACTTTGTTTTTCAAAAGTTCATCATTTAATATAGTGACAGCTCAACATAAATAACATTTGTTTAAAAGGTATAGCATATATGACCAAGTGATTACACATGTATGTTTTAAAATTGCCACTGTAAATTCTGGGCATTTGTATAGAAAACTCAGGCAATGTCAACATTGTCAAGGAGTTGTCTGGAATGTTTGCATTACATACATGACTTTAACATAAACATACAGATGTGCGGTGTTACAGGGTAATTAAGAAAGGAAAAAGAGAATTATTCATCTTTAGAATTGGTCAACATCTGGGGATATTATAATCTTTTGTATTTAAAGTACAGATATAAGTTCAACATTTACAGAATGGGTTCTGTAGTGTCCCACTTTTCTAAAACTCTTGATTTATTTCCTAGAGTCAGATAGATTTTCCCCTCTCGAGTCTTCCTTCAAAATGTTCATTCTGTAGTTTAGAATGAACTCTTCACAAAGCATATTGCAGAACCCCAATCCATAGAAGATTGATGTATCCAGATAGTCATATTAAGAATTCCAGATGCTGGAGCAAGTATCTCATTTCTGAACATTTTAATCATTGTTTCAATGAGAGTATTTTAGTTTATCAGAGTCAATGAACAGTTTGAGTAAGTGAGAGAGAGACATGGGTAGGGAAGCAAGGAAACAGTTAATCTACAATCATTTACTCAGGTACTGAGTACATTTTTTAGCAAACTTCCTCTACTCATGAATTAATGCAATCAATGGAGAACATAAAATCAACTAAAAATGTTTAATTATGTTTTACATTTCCCTCCTCCTTTTTGGACAGTCAATAATGGAGAAAAATGAGTTAACTTCTGTTTTATTATCAGTCTCCACCCCCTATCCTTTTAGGGCTCTCCTATGAATTCTTTCCTTCTGACTACCCCATTCAACCTGGGCTAGCATTCTTAACAAAACTTAGATAAGTAAACTGACCTTTTATATCCTCAGAACAAATAGGGATGTGCCAGAGTTTTAAAATCCAAGATACAGAACAAACAACAGAAAAAAAGAGTAAAGAGCAGAGGCACAAATTTGTTAACAAAGTTGGCATTTAAATGATCAAACCATAAGGCATAAGAAAGTAATTTAGTATCAAACTTCAGGGTAAAAATCTGTTTGGATCTTAAATCTGTTTCTGAGCAGGGTTGTGGTTAATGTCTTATGGGGCCGGGAGCCAGGGTAACAAATCCAATGGCTCAACAGCAAATAATATTAATGGACATTAACTTTAGTATCAGGTAAAACTATAGCGTCTGCTTTGCTTTAGCATTTAACTCTCAGAAAATCTCTATGTATCATTTATAAAACCAACTCAAAAAATCATGGTACGAGCGAGCTATAGGCAAAGTTTTCTACTCAAGACTATGGATGAAATGTGAACACGGTGGTTGTTTTGCATAAAACTGGATCATCCTCCTATCCAGTTGTATCTCAGGGATCTGTTCTGCTGATCTGGAGACATGAACTTAGCACTGCGATATGTGTATACTACTTTACAGTTCAGAAACTTACCAAGTCTTTGGGAAAAATACACTGAAAACAAGCTGCTGAGTGGTAAGAACCTACATTTAATGTGAGAAATATTTCAAATGGTTCTAATCCAAATTCTTATTTGTTATGCATGCCTGGCATCTTCAATTTAACCCAAGCTTTTCCCAAGTTGCCAAATGCAAACGAAATTCTTGTTCACCGAAGGAAACACGTATTTTCTGATAACTATTTAGCCCGAGAGAGTGAGGATGACATTTACTCTGCACTGAAGCACCCCTCATATGTGACAGCTGGGACACTCCAGTATGATCTGAGCACGCCTACACAGCCAAAGAGCACTCTGTGCATTCTGCCCAAATAGCTGTGGGTAAAATGAACAACTAGGAAACACACAACATACTTCTCAATTATTGCAACCTCACATGAGTCAGTCCAAAAATAGCAAATGCCTGTGGCTGAGATCTACTGCTGAAAAATGCTAAGTTCCAGCAGCTCAAAGCATTTCCTGTGTCTGTCTATTCGACCAGCCCCCACTTAAAGCTGTAGAATTATAGGACTAAGGAAGAGATTTTTAAAATAAGACAGATACACACACATATACAACATACGGTTTCCGAGGAGAGTGAGGGTTCCATGCTTGTGAGAGAGAAGGAGGAGGAATATGCCGAATAACCCTCAGGTTTCTCCCAGATTTGAACATGCTGTACTGTGGCATGAGGTCAGCAGAGACTGACTCCAGCCCTGTGAGGCTGAATTCTACCCTGACAAAGCAGTATCACTGTAATATGAAGCAAGAGGATCCAGGGCATGTTGGCCGCTGTACAGAGTGGCTGTTCTAGAAAGTAATGGCAATTCCAAAACAAGAGATCTATGCTGTCACATGAGATAATCTTCAGCCCAGTTAAGCAATAAGCACCAAAAATACTTTGAATCCCAAACATGGGCAGCTCAAAATATTAAAAGGTAGCAAAGAACTTTTCTCGTCAAACCTATTTTGTGTCCGGAGGAAAAGAACAGGAAGTGGGAAATGTGAAGAACTATTGGTTAATTTGATTTGTATCACAAATAATAAACTGATTCTAATCTGAGATGAGGCACAGTCTTCTGGACACTGTGACCTAGCTGAGGAGCCCCAAACCTTCTCTATGTCTTTACAACAGAGCAGGGAAAGTGTTATGAAAAAATATTTTTGGTAATGGATGTATGCCAGAACCAAAGATACGATAAATAACCTCATTTCTCACATGTACCTAAAAGGCAAAGGTTACTACAAACCTAATGCACATTATTGTTTCTTTTTAGGTCACCAAGAATGCATACAAATGTACTGTTAGAAATTCTTCCCTGAAATAAGGGGAACATTTAAAAAGTTCTAAATAAGAAAAAGAGCCAGAAATGGAATTTCTGTCAAGAGAAAAAATAGGGCAGTGTAGATAACCCTTTTTATTTTGTGGTCTCCCTTACATGAGAGTTCTATTCTAGACCAAAAGTGACCCAATCTTTTTAACAAATAAAATTTAGCCAGGGAATAGCAGTAAACACAGGACATGGAGATGAAACAAAAACTGCATGATAGTACCAACAAGAAGGTAAATTTGTAAGAAGTTCTTCAATAGTTCAGTATTAGTATAGACTGAATGAAGCTGGGATTTTAAATAAATTGAACATCTATCCCATGTCATACTATTGCCTTTTTTTTTTTTTTTACCCTTTCAACGCTCTGTTACTTACACGAAAAAGTCTAAACACTCAGGTATGTCACACAAGGATCTTGATGATCAAATCCCTGCCTACTTTTTCCATTCCATCTTCCCTGTATTCCAGTCACCAAACTACCCAGTATTGCCATTTTACAGGCAGAGGAATGGAATAATAGGGAGGTTAGTAACTTAATAGGGAGGTTAATAAGCCAGAGTTATCTGGCTAAGTGGCTGGTCTGGGATTTAAAGCCACACTGTACAGTTCTGAGTCCACAGCCTTATACTACGTTGTTACGTTTACAAAAAGAGCTCTATCTTTAAGGAATCAGTGGAGACACAACATGAGCACCTACTACGGTGTTCAGAAAAAGAGAGGAAAGCGTATCACTATGTGCTGGAGAAAAGCTTCAAAGGAAGAGGTGGAACTTGAGCTGAGCTCAAGTTCATTCAAATGTCTGAGCACTATTCTGGGGTCTAGTCAGAGAACAAATAGATTATGCCTACATTCTAGCTGGACAAGAGAGCCAATAAATAAACATAATAAATATATTATACATCCCTTGGTAGTTAATACTATGAAGAAAAATAAAGCGGAATAAAGGGAATAGAGGATGACGGGGCCTCTCTGATTAAAAACCACCTGACCAGAGGTTGAATGAAACCATGTAGATATCTGGGGAAGAGTTTTCCAGGAGGAGCACCAAGTTCAAGGGCCCTGAGATAGGAATGGGTTTGTTGTGCACAAGGGAAGCCAAGAAGTCTTAGGGAACAAGGGAGGGAATGATAGAAAATAAGGACAGAGAGGCTTAGTGGAGGGAAGCAAGGTCAGACTGTGGAGGACACTGCAGGCTCCTATAAAGAAGTCACTGGAAGCCTTGAGCAGAGCAGGGACAGAATCTGATGTAGGTTTTAACAGGGTCACTCTGAGTAAAGAACAGACAATGCTGGGGTGAGCGAGGGACGCAGATGTATGAAGAGCATTTAGGAGGCTATTACAACAGTCCATGCAAGACAGCTGAAAACAAGTTCCTAGTACATGTCATCTGACATATAGTGAGGGGGCAAAAAACAGGTCTATTAATATATAATGGAAGTAGGGTGGGGAGGGACAAGGAAAAAAGAAATAAAGGAAATAAAACAAAGGGTTTTCATTTATAAGATACACTAGCTTAAATTTTATAAATACTAGTTTATTAATATTAGATTTAAAAAGAAGATACACAATTTGATTATTTACAGATTTCTAAATTTCTAATAAAGTTTTTTGGGATCTATATTTGTCCCCAAACACCTAACAGGTAATCTTACAATTTTTAATACAATCTTCCCATTAAGAATCTTACTTAAATACAGCATCTTCTTTTTTTAAGCCTAAGAAATAAAAATATCACCAACTAGCAAAAACTGTTACTGGGTAGTTTCAAAATACTGGATATAGTTTCCTATATTACTAAGTTTTGCTTTAGGTCATTTTATCGGGACCTCTGAAAGAATAATTTATTTTGAACATAAATTTTTGTGTTGATATCTACATTATCAAAGGAAATTTTGATTCCTGTTTTAGGATACACAGAGAACAGTGCCCAGAGAAGTGGTTATTATTAATTGAAAAGGAATACTTGTATTGTATTTTTGAGTTTTGAGCTGCTTTCTTATGATCTTAACACAAGGTCAACAGAAGATAAGCTTGTGAGGGCAGGAAAACATTCCTTTGGTGTTTGGGTTTTAGTCTATTGCCAAAGTGAGAAGACATGAACTAACATTTTTGATTTTCTTCCATGAATCAGCAAAAGAAAAGGAGGCATCTGATAAATTATACAAATCTGTACAGGTAGATACAGCACTATACAGCTACAGACTTTAGGCCAAAAGTGAATAGACATTAGTAGGGGACCAAAAGAGTTACTCAGTTATGCCTATCTATAGAGGAAAGGTATGACTAACAAAGTGACAACACTTTTACACCTCTAAATTACTCTCTTCAAAGTCCGCAGTAAAATTTTCTAAGTGGAGGGACCCTGTATTAATTTATTCAGCAAGTATTACCATGTGCCAGGCACTGTTTTTGGCATTTAGGGTTTAAAAAAAAGAATAAGATGAACAGGTCGTGCTCTCTACTGATTTTAGAGATCATCTATATTTTATAGACTACTATTTCTCAACATTTTTATAAAACTCATGTCCTCTTCAGTACCTTCCCATTCTATATTCTATGTCCTCTCACCACCCTGGAATCTTTTACTATGCTTTACTTTCTGTAGGTCATATTTTGAAAACAAGAATTATACTGATTCTACTTTTTTTTTAACTTGTACATCTCCATCAAAGATTCTGATATCTAGACCCTCCTAAGGATGTTAAGAAGCACTGTTCAGATCAAATACCTCATTTTGAAGTGTGAAATCCAAGGCTTTAAAAGGAGAAGTGAAGGATGCAGTTGTGGCCATTATCAGATCTAGAATCCATTTTTTCTGATTCTCCATTTGTGTTCTTTCTACTACATCATGCTGTTGCCCTTCTATCATCTTTTTCCTACTTCATGCATTCATTCATTCATGTCATAACAATCTAGTTTCTTATGTTTGCTATTGGTTAAAAATAAAGAAATGAGCAAAAGTAAAAACAAAAATACTCTCAATTTCTGCAATGCACTCATTTTGTAGGATGTTTCTGGTTTCATACTCCTGCCTTATACTTTCACTATATAAATCCTCTGTGGAGGCTTTTCTCAGACAAATTACTTCTTTGGATGCTATTTGACTACATGATCAACAAGGTTCCTTTCCAGCCCTGTACTGGACTGGAAGGACTTCAAACACAGTGTTAAACAGGAGTGGCCAGAGAAGATAACCTTGCCTTTTCCCCAATCTTACAATGAAAAGATTCAGGCTTACATCATTAAGTATGAAATTAGCTGCAGTTTTAAAATTTTTTTGATAGGTGCTCTTTATCAAGTTGAAGAAATTCACTTGTATTCCTAGTTTGCTGAGAGTTTTAAATAGTCATGTGTCATTTAACGATGGGAATATGTTCTGAGAAATGCGTCCTGAGGAAATTTTGTCATTGTAGGAACATCACAGAGTGTACTTAAACAAACCTAGATAGTATAGCCTACTATACACCTAAGCTATACGGTACTGATCTTATGGGAACACCATTGCATACATGTGGTCCATCACTGACCGAAACGTAGTTGCGGCGCATGACTGTAATGAATGGGTATTAAATTTTGTCAAACGCCTTTTCTGTATCAGTTGACACAATCAAATGGCTTTGATTCTTTGGGCTGTCAATTTTGTGCATTACATTGATTTTCGAATATGGAATCAGCATCGCTTTCCTGATTTAAAGTACACTTGGACATGGTATATTATTCTTTCTCTACATTGCTATGTTCGATTTGTTAGTATTTTGTGGAACACTTTATCATCTTCTTCATGAGGGAAATTGGTCTGCTGTTTTGTTTTCCTGTATAGCTTTTGTCTGATTTTGATATCAGGGTAATGCAGGCCTCATAAAATGAATCCACTCCTCCTTTTTCTGTAAGAGATCATACAGACTTGGTACATTTCTTCTATAAAGGTGTGGTAGAATTTGCCAGTGAAACTATGTTGATTTCTTTTTCAAAATGTCTTAAACTACAAATTTCATTTCTCTAATAGTTATAGGACTATGCAGCTTATCTATTTCATCTTAAGTGAGTTTGGGTAGTTTTTTGTTTGAGATTTTGGTCTCCTTCATCCAAGTTGTTGCTTTAAAGTGTGTAGAGTTGTTTATAGTAGTTCCTTACTATCCTTTTGATGTCTGTGGGGTTTGTAGTGATATCCCCTTTTCTTTCATTCTGGAT